>NC_047626.1:23350485-23518177 GCF_004354385.1 Drosophila innubila
ACGTGTCTAAATATGATAATTATGTTGAAAAATGTCGAGACAAAAGATTAGATATGGATAGCTGAATATGCTGATTAGCTAGATACAAAGTTGCATATTTAATCAGTTCATAAGAAACGCGCAGACAGATATATATTTCAAAAGACGATTTCATAAATAATTATATTAATCATAATTTATATTATATTGCTTTCATAATTAATGGTATTCATTTTTTGAATATATTCAAGCTAAAAGTTTAATCTACAATAAATTTGTAAGGCATACAATTAAGTTTGTAAATCTAGTACAGTTTGTGAGGCACTAAATTACTTAGTTCAAGCAGTGCTGCTATTTTAGCTCAAAAGTAGCAAGGACTTAAAATTTTTAGAGAATCTTTTAGCTAGTTTTTTTTTTAAATTTAAAAAACTGAATTAGCTTAATAACTTCAATATACTTAAGGAAAAAACATTTTTTTAATGTAATTCCTTTTTTTTTAATTAATTCATAAGTTAAAAAAAAAAAAAAGTAAGGACATATAGTTTTGGTTTAAAGATAAGATTTTGTAATTTATTTCCTAGCCTATATTTTAGAATTAGAATGTAACCTTTCATAAATTTTTCGCTATTTATAGCTAACTTTTTTTAAAACAGTTTTAGCCCTTGAATAGCTGACAGCACTGAGTTCGAGAAGTGCTTTCGGTTTACAAAGGCGGCGCCACTTGACGCAGAAATTATAATCACATAACAAAGCACAAAAAGTGTGTTGTGTGTTGACCATGAAAATATTTTTATGGCGTAGCTTTTAAGCAGTTTTGAAGCTGCTCCCCCTCCCATCAACTCACTACAACTAACGTTTGTCGCGATCGTCACTTGTTCAACAAATTGAATTGCCACCCAAACTGATAACAAAAACTCAGCACACACTTAACTTCTTCTTCTTCTTGCTCCCCTCACACACACCCTTTTGGCCAGGGAACCACCTACTCTTTAACTTATTAGTTGGCATTTTATAGTGCAAAAAAAAGAAAAGAACAACAACAATAAAGGGGCAACCACAACAAAGGAGAAGGCAACTGGCGCCATCGATCGCCGCACTGTTTGTTTGCCTCTGTTATCTAAGCGACGCGTCGCTGCCTCTGTCGCTGCCTCTGCCTCTGTCACTGTCAACGTCACATTATTTTTGCACTTGCTCAAACAACGTCGTACAGTTTGAGCGTCATTGGGAGGCCGGCAAAGTGACTTTTAGCGGTGCTACGTAACCGGTTTTAGATGTTTTGTCAATTAGATTCGCTCGCAACGTGTCTAATAGTAATAATGATGATAATAATTATAATTAGAATTAATTGCAATATGCAGCATGTGCCACACACGACATTTCTAGTGTTCCATTCCCAAGTGTTTCTCCAAATTTTCAATTGTATGCAGGGACTGCAAATTTAAAAAAACTGACAACTTTAAAATTTTTACAAAAAAATTTAATATTAAATAATATTATTATAATAGAAATTGACAAATCATTTTTATTTTTGATTTTTATAATAAAAATTGAAATTAATAATTATTTTTAATTTTCTTTAATAAAAATTGAAATTATTTATTTATAATTTTTAAAATAAATATTAAAATTAATATTTATTTTCAAATTTTTTTTTATAAAAATCCGCAAATAATTGTTATTTTATAATTTTTATTTTAAAAATTATAACTGTTTCGGTCCCTGATTGTATGTATTACATACATGTATACATTTTATGTCAAAATATCTCTGATTAAATCACAAATCACAGCTATATGATAGAAAGCTGCTTAATTTGAATCAGCAGTCAGCAAGCCAGATAATCCTGGCCAGCTTTGATCTATCTTTGCTGTCAGTTTAGTTTACTTTACATTAGTTTTTTTATGTTTAGTTCAGTATATTTTGTGAGCTGAACAGTGAATATTTGAAAATAAAGTATTGAAATTTTTGGTTAAAAATGAATAATCCATTGAAATTCAATATACCAGTCCAGAAGGAAAAGCCAACATCAAGACAATTTGATGCGTATATTCGTCGCATGGAGGCAAAATATTGTATAGAAGCTGCTGGCGAATGTGGATATAACTACAGATGTAGCCCTAGTGGAGCTGGGTCAACAACTAAGCGGCATAATCGGCAAAAGAAGACTGATTGAAATTAAAAACGTGGAATGGCAACAAGCCCTTGAGCGGTATTTCCAGTCAAAGGGGCAATTTTTGTTGTTGTTTGTATTTTGCATGTAGTCAATATAAATATATAAGTAAAACCTGATTTGCAAATCGCTTAAAGTTAACAATAGCGCCACATAAGAGCCTCGTGCCATTGTAACAAAGTAAGTACGTAAATACCACAGTAAAGGAAACTACTATATCCATTAAATCTTTGGTTCGATAATGTTAAAGTATTAAAAAATTGAATACCCTTACAGATAGTAAGAGTGCTCATTCTAAACAAGATCTAGTAAAAAACTAAAATCTTTATTATAATTTTCATTACAATTCGATCGTTTGGCATTCTGTCTAAAGTAATCAACAGCTGTGTCAAATTACAAGAGGAAATCTTTGCTGGAAGTTGAGTTCTCTTAGCTTTTAACATATCATTAATTCTTTCTATATGTAATCCCTACTAGATCGGAAATATTTCTTACCCTATCTTAACAAGATTACGACATCTTTTTCTCAAGCATTTCAACTATATATTTTTTCTCGATCATAAATTCTATGTCACCCTCTCTGTAAGTGTAACTGGAAATTCTGTAGACACTTTCCGATTTTATTATCAGACAACTGCAACAATAACAAGTTCAAAAAATTCCGCAGTCAATTATTACTCATGCCAAAAGCAATTAAAATAAACTAATAATAGCAATTTGTAAATATCAAAAGCGACTTCGCATTGCAAATCGAATGAATTGAAAAATATTTGTTATTTTAGTATGTAAATTATATAAAGCAATTCTAACTCTCAGAACTTAGCTCAATATAATACAAAGTATTTCCAATAATTTTTTTCTTTGAAATCGTTAAAAGAAAGAAAAAACATGTATCATCTGAAAGGTGAGGTTATTAGTCAGAATCCGAGTATATGTGATTCTTCGAATATTTCGTAATATTTTTAGTTAATCTTAGTTGTCTCTCACAACTTTATCAATGGCTTCCAAGTATTTCATAAAAATGTCATAAGCAAATCTTAAGAAACGTAAAGTAAGTTCCTCCTATTGTTATCAATGGATCCCAAGTATTTCTCAATCATATAATATCTCCCAGTACACCTCATAATATTATTTATAGACTCAAAATATTGCTCATACATTCTTCATATTAATGCTTTAATGCAAAATCTTAAATAATCTATGGTAAAGTAATTCCCAGACGCGACTCGTAATATTATCAATGGAGTCAAAGTATTTCTCATACTATTTCACACGAATACTATAAAAAAAAACGTGTTTGCGACAACAACAACAGCGAGTATCAACACTTGTATGTATTTCCCATTACTCTAGATGAGACACCTTGCAAGCTATACCAATCCATTCCATACCATTCTATAGTGATAAACCGGATTCACGGAAATTGTTCGGAGCATTGTATTTCCGTTGCAGCGCATGCCATCTTCTTCATCAAGTAGTTAATTTGTTGACAATGCGAAAGAGACAGCAACACTGACAGAGCGAGAGAGAAGTTGTTGAAGCATCAAGCTGTTTGTCTGTATGTTTGAAAATTGATAACGTGAACGTATTGCGCAATTCAACGAAGAGTCAAGAGTGACAAATGTCATCAAGACATCATCATCAAGTCTTCATGTTGTCAACTTGTCAATTTGTCATAAATCGTTGATAAGCAACATAAATAGCATGAGCTCAGGTAAATGCAAGCCTGAATACCCTGTAAGACAGTTTAAAAAACTAGCACCAACTTTTCTTTACATGATTATATATAGTAGTTATTAAATTTTCAGAATATTAAATTGATAGACTTGAATCTAAGCAGAAAAGATTTCAATGCATTCGATTTAAGACTGTGGTTTTTATGGAAACATATGAAATTTGATATTTATTTTATCTAAATATAAAAGTTAGTATCTTTCTGCGTTTCCATTTGATTATTGCTTTAATATAGCTGCATCGTTTTGTCTAGAGGGTATTGCAACAAAGAACTAGCTAGTAAGCAGCTTGGCCATTAACCTGTTTTGGCTGTCTTCTCTTGGATTCTTTCCTTTTGTTTTGTTGGTTATAATAAAGCGGACTTCCTTGGCGCTTTCTTCATTTCGATTTTAATAGTATTTTATTTCGCATTTTTTCCCCCCGTCTTTTTTGCCTTTTGGCCAAGATACAAAGGACACATAAATTCGATTGGCCACACCTACGTCGTCGTCGTCGTCGTCGCCGTCGTCGTTGCGTTGGTTTTTTGGCATTTTATGAGTTCCGTTCGTCGACTGTTGACTGCTGTTGTTGTTGGTTGTTGGTTGTTGGTTGCTGGTTTTGGTTTTGTGCGCTTTGTCTGCAACAGTCTCAGTCTCAGCATCGTCATCACTTTCCTTTCGCCTTCTGCAGCTCTCATCATTGTCATAATTATTATTATATTCATATCAACATCATCATCATCATCACCATGATGATTATGGTCCAAAATTTGCCCTTTGTTTGCGCTTTTGTCGTCGTCTTTTGTTGCGAAAAAAAACACACTCATATATAAATACATGTGTATATATTTAAATTTCATAAATCTATGCGAAAGACTAATTCATAAATTACACATACGCACTTTGCAACAGCATCTGGTTGAAGCAAAAGCAAAAGTAATTAATTTGACAAGCGATGCCAGCGCTTCATTTAAATGGCATAAATAATAATAATAAAAGAAAAAAAGAAAAAGGAATACGAGGAGAAGAGACGACAAGTTCTTCTTCAGTCGGTCATGGTGCATGCCACCACCAAGTTGAAGACAACGCCCACCCACTTGATTGCTTGATTGCTTGATTGCATTGCCAAAAAGTCAAAAACAAAGCAAAAATTGAAACGAAATTGAAATTAAAATAAAGACAAAACAAAGGCAAGAACCAAACACAAGAGTAGACGGTGGATGTTGAATTTACATTCGTTCAATCAAGTGATTTAGGTGAATCACCTGTTGACTCTATTGTTGTCAACAGATGACGTGTTCTATTCCACTTGTTTCAACTATCAAGCTATTAATAGCTGTAGCATTAAAATATGTTCCATTCCACTTGTTTCAATAATCAATAAGCAGTTGGAATCACCTGCTAATTCTTCTGTCACATGATGACGTATTCTATTCCACTTGTCTTAACTTTAAAGGAATGTTGCGTGTAGTTTATCAGCAATTCACCATATTTTAATCGTTTCATTTGTATTTCAGTGTTCCATTCCATTTGTGATCATCCAACACATTTCATTTAATTCCAATCGTTCCGCGTTCCAATTCCATTTCGTTTCTTTGCTGCCCAAACAACTAAAGAAGCCAAATTAGTACAGGAAAGTGTATTATAGCACGCCCACAGATCCTCAGAATGACAAATGACACCAACAATGCCATTTCAACGTTGCCAATGTGTTTGCTTAAAGCGTCAACTGTCGCCGTTGTTGCAGCTTCTGTCTGCATTCGTTGCTCATAATAAACTTTACAAAATATTATTATTTTTAATAGCTGCTGAAACATTTTTTGACATTTTTTGGCCGCCGTCGCCGGCGTCATTTAAGTGACAAGCTGAACGACTCGGAGACTGGGAATCGAGATAAAATTGGAACAATATGCAAATATTGTGCTCGACAAATTGAATATATGCATATGGAAATAAATGAAATGGAATGGAATAGCATGCTTATTTAAGAAATATTAGAATCATAAACACTTTTACTTTTGCTTAGACAATAATGATTACTCATACCACCTGCCAAAATCGCAACAGATGAGATCAGAGTTCACAGACACACACTCATATATGTATACACATACACACACTGCTGACCCACAGCGGTCACCTTGTCGCCTGTGTAATTACTCAGTTTGTCAATAAATCAAGTCAAGTTGTCAACTTGTCAGTTGTTAACACACATTTTATCGTTGTGGACAAGAAGAGAAAGAAGAGAGCGAGCATCATCATCATGTGGAACAGTGGAATCGGCACCTGTCCAATTTTTCAACTACCGTTTATATTATACCTTTGTGGAGTAGCCACAACATGTCGCTAATTAGGGGGCAACAACATGACAATTTCAATGACTCAGCATCGCACTTCAAACCGAAAGAAGAAACACTTGAAAGTCAAATTGAAACAGTTTGAGAAGCAGAACAGATCCAACAAATATATGATCATGATCACATACAACAAACGTAAATGATCGCATTTCAAAGGAGAAGTTGAGTAGAGACATGGGATGACAGCTAAGGTTCTCCACACCCTAAAAAAAAAAAAATTAAATTAAACAATTGCATTCTGACACAAAAAAAAAAGATTAAAAATCATATACTTGATAATATTTGATATAATAAAATAATAAACAAAATTCCTGTCAGCTTCTCACCTTTCTGCAACGTCGGCAATTACCACCTGTTTCTCTCTCCCTTTCCTTCCCCCCTGCTTGTCAGTCACAAGGAAATGCATTTCATTATCACTTGACTTCAGCAGTCAGCAAGCCAGTTAATCCTGGCTAGCTTTGATCTATCTCCGTTTCAGCAGTTTGCTGTCAGTTTAGTTTACTTTAGTTTAGTTTAGTTCACTCTAATTTTTGACTTGAACAGGCAACATATTAAATTAAGTATTAATTATAATAATTCAGCTAAACAAATATAAAATTGAAATTTCTGGTTTAAAATGAACAATCCATTGAAACGCAATAAAGCAGTCCAAAAGAAACCCCCAACCGCAAAACAATTTGAAACGTATATTCGTCGTTTGCAGGAAAATTATGCTATAGATGCCGCTGGCGACGCAGGATATGGCTACAGATGCTATCCTGATGGAACTCAACCAATATTTGATGAAAGTGACGACTTCGGTGATAGTATAGACTTCGATGAAATTTATATAAAGAAACAGAAACGACGAAAGCAGCGTCATTGAATTTAAATACGTGGAATGGCAACAAGCCCTTGAGCGGTATTACCAGTCAAAGGGGAACTCTTTGTTGTAATTTATTGTCTATGTTGTCAATACAAATATAAGTGAAACCTCATTTGCAAATGGCTTAAAGTTTCAACAATAGCGCTGCATAAGAGCCTCGTGCCATTGTTGCAAGTAAGTCACTTAAATACCACACCAAAGGAAACTATAAAGTCCATTAAATCTCTGGGTAGGGAATGCCAAAAATGCAATTCCCTTAAAGATAGTAAGAGTTAGTATGCACTGTCTAAAGCTAAAATCAACAGCTGTATCAAATTATTAAGCTTCTATCAACTCATTTATTATTTTTACTTTAATGTATTCCATACTAGATCGGAAATATTTCTTACCCTATCTGATCACGATTTCTCCATCTTCTTCTGAATCCCTCTCTCTCCACCTTTCCTTCCCCTCCCCTTATTTGTCAGTTGACACTATGAGTACTTTGACTGAATTGTTATACTTCAATATACGTACTGTCTTCATTAAGCACATATTTCAACTGTTTTGTTTATACCCTGTAATTGAAAACGTCTCGCAATGCGGACATATTAGTTGGCAATTCATTTAGAAACGGTGCTACCTCATTATGTTGCAATTCTCTTGAATAAATCACATTGAATTTGTAGCCAAGTAATTTCAAGTAATTTAAAACCATTCAGCAGGGTATTTTATGTTTTATACATTATTATTCTTCTTAATTGTTTTCAAATTTGTTAATAATCACAAAAGAGCTGAAAAATTACATATTGCACAAAAGACGCAAATTGTTAATTGGCTATTTAAACATTTGTGTATTTGTTTTACTTGTACACGTATTTTTTTATATATAATTTATAAGAAGACAAAGAACAAGCGTCACTTTAGGGTGACCGTAAATTGGTTGAAATTAGCGTTAGATCTGTGGGGTTTACAATATAAAACAAATACTGAGCTGAAGCAAATTTTGGAATTTGGAAACTAGAGGATTAAATATTTAGGAACAAATAAAATCATGAATTAGTAACAAACATCTAATATTAAGTTAAAGATAAACGTAATATGTATTTAATTTCACAGAACTTGTCTAGAAGAAAGACATTGGACATAGGGACATACATATTCATAAAGGAGGCAATAGTTTTGGTAGAGAAAGTTTCGCAAATTTTTTTGCTAATCTCTCTAAACAAAAGATTCTCACAAATTTCTGTAATATCATCAAGTTTTTTCAATGCTTAAACATTTTGCCAGGGGCACAACACATTTAACGGCAATTGCCGTTGCTCGTGTTGTTGTTGCTCCTGTTGTTGTTATTGTAATAATAAGCTTTTGTTGGCGGCAACTACAATAATAACAACAACAATTCAAACAGCAGCCAGAAACTCAAATGCAAATAAAGACGAAAAACGTTTGAACGGAATAAAAGCAATAATAATAATTATTGTTGTTGTCGATGATGGTTGTTGTTGCTTTTCATTGTTTTTATGGATTTTCGTGCACGCCAAAATATTTCTTTGTTCGCCTCACGAAAATTGCATGAAATTTTATACAGCACACACACACACCTAAAACAAGTATATACAGCACACACACACACACACACCTAAAAAATCACACACATTTAGTTGGTTGAGTGTGTGGCAAACATTGTTGTTGCATCGTAGCTGGCAAAATATGCCACGCAGTTGCAAGCAATGAATTTTTCGTATAAAATAGAGCTGCATAACTCGTAAAGAGCTTGTGGAACGTTTGGAATTGGAACAACTTTTAGAAATTTCAACGCATTTTCCAACATGTTAAACAAAAAGTCGACAAAGTTTGAGAAAAACGTATAGCTAATATTTACGAATAAATTCAACTTTTTATTAAAGTCAATATTTAGTATTTATTTTAAAATATTAAGTATAATTTTTTGATTAATTTTTGCTGTACGTTTTGATTATATTACAGTGTGGCAAACACATTCATCAGTTAAATAACAAAAATAATAATTTTTCAACTAAAAATGTTATATATTTGTTAGGTTTGCAAATAATATTAAGCCAAATTGTAGTAAGTATTCAAAGATTGATTTACTTCAGTTCATATTATTGATGTTATACCATATTAATTGCATCTCAAAATCACAATTTTTACTTCACAACAAGTGTACCTCAGTTGTGTCAGTTGTCTAGACTCTAGACTCTCCAGAGAAATACACGTCGAACCAATTTCAGTTTCGCAAGAAAAAAAAAACTGTTTAAAGCGAAGCGACACATGAAGCATAAATTTTAACAACAAAAAATTTAAAAACCACAACAATAAACGGAAGAAGCAAAAAAAAAATGCAGACAAAACATGTCACAAAAAAACGAGAGATAAAGATAAAGAAATGGACCATGGGATATGGAGCAAATATTGATAAACGCTAGACGAAGGGAGCACTTTGAAGAGACAGACAGTTAGAGAAAGAGAGAGAGGTAGAGAAGTCACAGATGAGGCAACAAATTGTGTCAACAGTTGCTAATAACAAATTAGCAATTTGGGGCGTGGCACAACTTGTTGCTCATCATCTATGTATCTCTATCTGTAGCCCCCGCTCTCTCCTTTTTCTCTTTGCTTCCAGTTTGTTGAACAACATGTTGCAATGCAACACATGCGCGTTGTTACCTGCCACTCACCAACGGTTCAACGGTAAATCAAAACGGTGCACAACACAAAGTGGAGCAACAAGAGCTAAAAGAACCGCAAAACAGAAAGAGGCCAATGGCAAAAGATGAAAATGCAGACAAAGCTGGTAAGAGAAGTTGGTAATACATGTGCTGCATGTAAATACGCGACTTTAAGCTGCTATATAATCATTCGATTTGTTTATTAAATGCTCTTAATTACTCTTTATTACTCTGCAATTACTCAAGTAATTATTAAGGAATTATGTGCTAATTAATAAAGTTATTGGCATGGAAATTTTAAAGTTATCAAGTATTGCTAACTTAAATATCATCATCTTTATATGCAATAGAATAATGTCTATATTTTTTTTATTTTAACCTTCAAATGGGGTTTTCTATTACAAAAGTGGTTTTGAATTTAGAGTTCAGTGATATATGTATGTATAACTACCATTAATGAAGTACATGCCGATAATGGAGACTGATAGAGGTCAGAAATAATTTTTCTATTAATTCAATACAGTAAGGTACTATTTTTTTGGGAGGCTGTTCCATTAGAACTACTATAGATCATATATTTAGATAAATAATGAAATTTTAAAGTCATAAATTATACATTTTGAATCATAAGATGTTTTTTTCTATAAAGTTTTGGGTTGAAAAATGACGTATATTTCTCATTTTACATACATAGCGAGGGTTGCTCTAATAGTACCTAAAATTAACCGAAAATATGAATAAAACTAAGCTTTCGCTTGTACTCTTCTAAAAATACTTATAAAGTTAGTAGTTAATTCAACTTTTAACAAATTTTTTTTACCCCACAATAGGCTGTAGATTACTAGCTACTTTTCGAGATGCCCTCGCACCAATCACTGTGAATATCGACTGTGATTTTTGATTTCAAACGCGATTCTTTGACTTAACTTGTTGTTATTGTTATTAATAATCGTTGTTGTTGTTGTTGGCAAAGTTATTTGGCATTAATTAAATTTTAATTTATTTACATATTTATTTTATTACACACATATTTTTTGGTCATTTGCATATTTGTTGTTTTTGTTGTTGTTGTTGTTGTTGTTGTGACTGTGAGATCTGAGAAACTGAAACTGGTTAGCGGTTAACTGAGCTCTCAGCTCCCAGATCCACACTCAGACCAGCACTCGACACCACTCAGCTCCTTTTACCTCAAACCCCACCTTTCCCCTCACCAACTTGAAATTTAAAATGCAGGCCGCCTTTTCGTTGTTGTTGGTATTTTGTTTTTTTTTTTGCATTTAATATATGCAACATTTTTTAACAAAAATCGAAATGAAGCCAACATGAAATCTTTATTTTTATTTGCTGTTGTTGCTCGATTTTTGTGGTCGTTTTGGCATGACAATCAATCGTTCGTCTGATCAACTAACCCATTCCCCTCTTCACTCTTCCCTCCTCTCTCACTCTTCTCTACTTCTCCTCTTTTCTTCAACACGAATCGCACCACAAACTGCGAGTTTTGCATTGAACACATTTTTTTTTACTTTTCGCTTTTCTCTGCTGCCTTTTGAAGGTTTCTTTAGTTGCACATATGTGTGTGTGTGTATCTGAGCTTTTAATGAGAAAGTTTTTGGTTGGCTTTAAATTCATACGACGACAAATGTCGGCAACGCCAATCTAAAGGTCAAGTTTGCATTTGTATGCGCAGCTGAAAAGAAGGCAAAGGCAAGGAGATTGGGGCAACAAGGGGGGCAACGGGGAGGGGACATAGCTATCAAGTCGAGGTAATATCTACGCTTGGCAACTAATCTTCGGTGTCTATAATGCATGATATTAATGTAGAGTTGCTTGAAGATAAAGCCATAAAATTAATCGAAAGCTCCATAGTAAAAATTAAATCAGACAGCTTAAGGATTATTATATATGGACTTGTGGAAAGAGAGATAAGCTAAGAATTAGTAGCAATAGCAATAGCAATTATCGATAGATTTGAGATTTATCATAATAAAGCAGAGTTGGCAAAATTGCAAAAAAGTAATGCGGTTCGCTTCTATAATCCATAATTAAGGACTATATCTTTCAGTTGAGTAATAAATGTTGTACCTAAGCTACATTGCATTTCTTGTTTATCGATTTAACGTTAGACAAAAAGTGTTAATTAAAGGGAATCTGAAGAAACACCAGATAGTAGTAAGCAGAGGGATATTGTGAAAATATTGTCAACTGCTCAATTCCCAAGTTTATCTAATTATCGATAGACAGTTATCGAACTGCAAGTAGTTATCGCTGCTTATAAGAGCGATTACGTTCAATAGGATTGTATCATTATTTATCTAAGCACTTTAAAGTTGATCGATAATCGATTTGTAAGCAAATAGCAATTGGAGGGCGACTTTTGTGATTTTACGCTGGTATTGTTGATTGCGCCACATTTTGCGCCAGCCCTGACATTGAACCCCAATGAACTGAATGCCTACATATGTAAATACGTTAGTATATATATAAATATATCGATATATATGTATCTGCATGCTCACATAAATGTATAACAGATTTAATCGAATGTTTATAAGTTAGGGGCTAAGGCGTACTGTCTCTTACCAATAAACCAGTTTCCACATTTGGTATTAAAATAATCTTGGAACCGTCCATTAAATTGTGATCTCTCAACGTTCCATCTTGTAGTTCTCTGTAATAAATAAATCAAAGAAAGAGAAGGCATTAGTAAGTATATATTAGACAAAGATGGATGAGACAGATAGAGAGAGAGAGAGAGAGAGAGAGAGTGAGAGAAAAATACATTGTTGATAGTTGTGATTTCACAAAGTGGCTAAAATTCATAACCAAAACGTTGAACAATCGCAATTGCAAATGTATAGCAAAACTAAGTGTATATAATTTGCATGGGCACCTTAATACCCTGCAATAAATTAACTGTAGAAACTTCAGAGTAAATTACAATATAGAAAGCCATAAATTTAGAAGAGCTTATTGAAAAATATTCACAATATCAAAGAATAGCAAAAACAAATAAAGGAAATGTAAGATAAACTGTAAATGACAATGCAAAGAAAACTTTACAATAAATTTAAAAAAATGTTTAAAAATCTGTGGAGAACTTTATTTTTCATAATTTTTGATCACATATTAAGTCTAGTGTAGAATCGCTTTTAAATGAGTATCTAGGCATCCCCGATCTTACATTCTTATTTGATGTTCAACGTTCATTTTTCGTTCATTTTTGTTTTAAATAAAACGCCAAAAATAAATCAACTCGAACTGAAATTCGATGCAGCCATTAACAAAAGGCGCACGCCGTTTATTCGTTTCTCTACTTATTGTTGTGATTGTATTTAAAACAATTCAAAAGAACAACAAACAAACACTTGAGTTGTTGTACAGTCATTGAACGTCATCATCATCATCATCATCATCAATTGTTGTCTATATGAAAGAGTGTTTGAGATAATATATTTGTTTATTTCCATGGGCTATGTATAATATAATTAAATTTGATATTTTGTTTGTTTCTCAACAGCTCGCAAACCCACAAGAAACAAGAAATACCGTTAACCTGTATATACTAATCTTGTAAAAGTATAATTTAAATACTCTTCAATAGATTTTAATTTAGCACTTGATTTAAAATAATCAGGAGGAACACAAAACATTCTTTAACCTTTAACAGTTGCCTTTTCTGTAATTTTCGATAGATTTTTGAATTGATATAGTTAATTTCAACATATGTACCATCTCCCTATAAGATCAACAGCTGTAACAAGTTCCATCAAGATATCTCCACCGACAGCTGAGTTCACATAGGCCATATACAATTTAGTGCGTGTTTCAGTTCAAAACGATACAAATAAACGCGTTTATTGTATCAGTAATATCACAAACACGTTATGGCAGAATTATAATACCCTCGACAAAAGTTCCTTGGCCAGCTTGAAGAGGTGTTCGGGGCCCCTTAATTGTAGTCTCTGTTGATTTGCCTTGTCACCACATTTGCATGCGAAATGCAATTTTTGGCAACACTTTTTTTTGTCCCAAAAAAAAATATAAGTAAGGAAAAAGAAGTAACGACGAAGAGAACGCAACAATCGAAATTTGCACGCGGATAAAAATCGAATCAATGCGTTTTTTTTGCAACTTAAACGAAAAAAAAGCCAAGTTGTACTCTTTATTTTATATAGCTATACATGTAGATCCATGTGTTTATATATATATATATTTAAATATGTATATATAAAAGACAATGACTTCAATTTGCATGAAAGTTGCGAAATTGTGAAGGTGGCAAGACAGCAAAAAGGAGCTGCAACTTAATCGGGGGATTAGCCAGGGAATTCACGAGAAAGAAAATTGTGAACGGTTATTTCTTCTTATTTTTGAGTATCCATTAAGTGGTATCTATCAGATATGATACCGAAATGCTAGATATCACTCTAGCTATCGATAGTAGATGTTTTTTTTTAGTATACTTATATTGATTCTGTCGCATTTTTAAGGTCTTCTCTAATTTCATACTTTTCCCAATATATAGTATGTTGAATTTTCTCATCTACTCTCTCTTTGACTTTTCTTTCTTTTTTACTTTTTTCTCTGTCTCATTTTACTTATCGCCTACTTTATAACAGTATCTAGTTTATTACAGTAACTTGCGCCACTCTATTGTATTTAGTACAGTTCCGAATTTATAAAACTTTTTTGTAAATCTATATTTATATGCATATTCGTCTGCCATCTTTCTACCTACTTCATGGACTTTGGGGGGCGGGGTGAAGGAGTATAATAAATGATCAAAAGATTTGCTGATCTGTACGAAAAACAACAAATTGTACAGCGATGACAGCAGCAAAAACCCACGAGGGAGGGGTAAGAATTAATTGGCAATTTATAAGCGCAATAAGTAAAATTTTAAAAGTTCAAGCACTTTACAGGTTTAGTTCAGAACTTCTCCACTTTACGCTCACTTCCCCCTCCTTCTCTATCCTTTATTCAACGGGGGGTTTCAGTTTCGACTTCGGCTACGGTTTCGGTTTCTTATTGCTTATTCTCTTTGTGACCGGGTCCAAATGATTTCCATTTTCTGTTGCTTTAGCTGTTTATACCCTGTAACCCAAGGGTAAACCCAAGAGGGTATAAGCAGACAGCTTTGTAGCTATGCAAAAGTCGCATAATAACCACATAAATATAAAACAACTACAGGGTATGTAGTCATCGACTATAGCAGTCTTATTGTTGTTGTTGTTGCTATTGTTGCTCGGGTTTTGTTTTTGGATTTTGGGTTAACACGAGCTACAGAAAAAGTCAAAAGTTAAACGCTGTTGACACTTTTTTCGGTTTAATTAAATTTGTTGGTGTCATTTTTTTTTTTTTTTTTTGGGCATTGCATTGTGCAGGTGTTAAATACGACAACAACAACTGTTGCTTTATTCATTTATTTGTTCTTGTTGACTTACGAAACAAGTAAAAAAAAAAAAAAACAGCAGCAGAAAGACAAGAACAACCATTCTACACACAAATTGTTGCTACAATTAACAAAATACGACAAAATCAACAAACAATAAAACAATAACAACGAAAAGAAAAGAATAAATTAAACGACAGACAGGCGGTCAATAAACAGTTTACCCACTGTACACAACGAGTGCAATAACATTCAGCTTTCGTCTGTCATTAATTTCTGAATGTGAAGTTTGGCAACAAAGCATTGATTAAGCTATTCAATTTTTGTTTATCAATTCAATTTATCGAAACTTTCTGGCAATATTTCAATGTCCACACATTAAACAACTTCTCACGTTGTGAAATTTGGCAACCTTGCTTAGTAAATTTATGTTTAACGAAGTACTTTTCATTCTATATCTTCCTATAAAACCAACATAAATCGCATTATAATTTTTCGCCCCTACAGCATGTGAACACATAGTACAGTTGCTTCCACAACAAAAAGTCAATTGTTATGACCCCTGTAAAGTAGCATATATACCCATACATATAATCAATTTAGTACAGAGGAAGTGGTTCGTTGCATTTGTTTTGGCTAACAACGTTCGAGCCATTATAGGAGCCACAACAAGACCTTATGTACTATATACATAATTAATCGAGTTGAAACAAAACGTTAAGAACGAAAAAAAATTCAAGATTTATAGGAAGCCATATTTTGTAAATCCTATAAATTTTGGTCAAGTAAAAGAAGAAAATTATCATAAACAAAAAAAAAGACTCCATATAGATCTATAGGAAAAGGCGTCATTTTAGTAGGGGCACTATTAAATTGAGGAAAGCATGGGTTGGAAGGTTGGGGGGATAAAAAGGGGCGCAACCGAACAAAGAGGCGAACAAAAGCTGCAGCGAAGCGTCGCAACATAAATTACTTAACTTTATGCTTTGACCAGACAACGAAAAGGGAGGCAGTTAAAGCCGCGTGTGGCACGCAGACAACGCCAACAGACACACAGATACACAGACACACAGACTGACAGACACACACACACACACAGGAAGAGAGGCAGTAAAAGGAAAGGCATCGCAGTTAACAGTGACTGCGCTGTTGGCGTCGCAGTCACTTTGATTGCATCAGTTGACTGCTTGCTGGTTATGCTGCGGCGAGAGAGAGCGAGAGAGAGTTTCAATACGAGAGAGTTGCGGCGAATTACTGTCGATGCGGTAACCCAGGCAACAAGAAGAAGAAGAACAGCAACAACAACAACGAAACGAAGCGAAACGAAACGAAGCGAACAAACGAATGAACGTTAAATGACTGCATGCATGATTGATGAATTGATAAGATTTTGTTGGTTAGCGCACACGAAATATAAAAAAAAAAAACAACAAAATAAAGTGAAGTGAAGCAGCGTGTATTTGGGTCAGCAGCCAGAGGCGTGGCACACAGTCGCTGCAAGCACTGCACGCACGCATAGTAACGTAACACGCACAGACACACAGATACATTAATTAAACACAGACACACACACATTTATATGTACATACATATGTTCATGCATTAATTTTCATTCATTGTCTGCTTACGTAAACTGCTAACGGCAACATGCGGCATGTTGCACAACCATATATACGTATACTTGTATGGCAACACTGTAGCATCCAGCATCATAAGCCTCGTCACGCTACGTAACGCATAACGTAATGTCAAAAGAAAGCTGACTACTCTGGCATGGCAACAAACATCCAAACACATACAACAGCAGCAGCAGGTGCCAAACTCACCACAGACGGAGAGCATGATGTTGGTGAGAGAGCACAGGCAGCAGCGCAGCAGCAGCAGCGACGCAACAGAGCAGCAGTCTGGACTTAAAGTTACTTACGCTTTAAAAAGCTTAAAGGCAGCATAAAATTACACGCACACATATATAAACATGCACGTGTATGTATGTATTTACGTAGCAGAGCATTAACGCGCCTGAGGTGTGGCGGCTGTGTGTGTGTGTTCGTGTGTATGTGTGTACATGTGCTTTGTCTGCGGGGGTGTCTGCGTGAGAGTCGCGTCGCGTCGCTGCTTTTACGCAATAGGCAGACGATGCTAACGCTGCCGACGCCAACTTTGACGCCTGGCAAAAAAGCAACGAAGGCCATAGCGACGAGGAAGCTGATGACGATGCCGAGTCCGTTGCCGAGGTCCAAGCCCAGACACAGCGACAGACATATGCACACCCACCACCCCCACACCTAGCCTGTCCCTTCCCATCTCTTCACACACTCACACCACACACAGCAAGCACATTTTAAAGTTAAATTGTGTATTTCAAGCAGTTGCTCTGCAACTGTAGACAGTCAGCTGCTGATTGCTATGTTATGCGGGCGCCATGTGGCCAATTCTGTCCCTTAAGTTTATTATGCGCTAAATCTAGCATATTTTTTTGTAATTTTTTCAATTTAAACAAAAACAATAAAAACTATTTTTATTTTTACTTTTGAAAATTGATTTTTTTTTGTATTTATACTATTTTAAGGTAAAATGTATGGAAATTAATGTCAAATTTGCAAATATCTTTTTGATAAAATTTAAGGAGACATTGAAAAACCGGCCCTTAATATTCGTAATTTGAGGTGAACAATTTTTTGTTTTTCTCTTTATATTATTATTGCTGTTTTTCTTCTGGCCATATTGCAGGTGACTCTAAAACTGTGCCATGTGGAGTGCAGACATTTGGTTGAGGTTATGTGATAATGCACATACACACACTCACAGTCAACAAATTGATCGCTCTTCCTCTTCCTCTATTTCTTTCGCTCTCTCCCTCTCTCTCTCTCTCTCTCTTTTGCGGCCTTTTTTATGTGTAGCTTTCTTTTGTTGACGGCTTTAAACATTTTCCAGCTATGTAATTTCAAACCCAAACATAAAATTCCACCACCTTGCACACACACAAATAAAAGAGGAGAGACAGAGAGAGAGAGCGTGTGTTTGTGTGTGTGTGTGCATGCTGCGTAAATTATCATGTTAACTGCCTTTAGGCCTTTATTCCGCAGGACACTCGAGCCAGTGCATAAGAAGGATATAAGCAATTGAAGAGCCAAACAAAAGAAGAAGCACAAGTAAATGAAAATCAAACACACACAGACACACACACACAGAGAGAGTGAGAAATTCCACCACCAACCGCAGGCAGCAACGCATTAAGGAAGCAACCACCAAAGGCCTCGGCCACGTTTTCCCTCCATGTGGGTCGATGCTGACGTCTCTGCTGACGTCTAGGCTGACGCCTCTGATGGCATCGCTGCTGGCGTTCTAAGAAATAACCGGAAAAGGCAACAACGCAGCAACAAAACAAAACTCACGTGGCAGCAGCGCAGCTAAAACTGTATTAAAATAAAAATACACATGCTTTTAATACACAACACAAATCCTAAATACGACGTCTAAATGTCTGGGCCCAAAAGGGAGCAAGTGATGGGGATGGACATGGAAGGGCAGGGGAGGGGACGTCTGAGCTTGACGAGTAAGCGGGGGCAGAGACTCGACTGTCAAACTCAAGGGCAACTGTACATGGACATTGCTATCCCCCCGAAAAAGGGAAAAATATAACAAGAAGTAACTGGAATAGAAGATGAAGACGTCAAATGGAACAAGAAAAGGCGGAGAAAGAGTGTAGGAGTGAGCGGGGGAGTGTCTCTTAGAAAAAACTGTGCTGGAAAAAGAAACTGGTCCTAAAATGGTTTAAAATGTGTTGGTAATAATTTAATTTATATACTTTAATTTTTCTATACTTCAAAATAAACAAATTTATTAATTTAAAAACAAATATACGTGCTAATTCGTTTTAGTTAAAAAAAATTAAAGCTGCTGTAATTTAATAACCTTATGTACTTTTGTACTAAGTTTATACCTAATATTATATCATAATAAATAAATAACAACAAATTTACTTAAATTTGTTACTCGTCTAATAACCTAATATACTCTATAGAGTTTGAACTGCGCAGTATATTGTCTAGTTGCTAATCAAATTCTTTGAATGTTCGTCTTGTAACTACGACAATTGAGTCTCTACATATCAAATTTAGTTGGAAGCAATTACGCTTCTGTTTGAGAAACTGATGAAATATTATCATCTTGCAGAGTTTATAGTCGTAACGAAGTCTTTTTTTCGATATTTTATTTAACAAGGTTATGAAGCTAGTTGATAAAGTATATAGTTGATAAGATGTGGATGATGAATGATGTTATAAGTATACCAGTTAAGATATAGTAAATAGGAAATAGGTCGATAGTTTTGTAATTAACGTTTAGTGTTGATTTTAATCCAAGGTATCAAAGAAATATTTCTAATTTAGTTTCATGCTGATCTTTCGTTTGTGAGATACATATTTATTCTGTATACAAATTTTATCGCATAACTTCAAAGGTAGCTTAATCAATGTATCAATTGATTTATCTATACATCTTAATCTTACTTTTTATCCATAATTCAACTATCATTCAACCATCTATCGATCCATATAATCTATTTATTAATACACCTATCCATCGATTAATAAGTAAATCATTGTATTATTGTAAAATCCATTTGTTCATCTCTCTATTCATCCATTTATCTATTGTTTGTTTTTTTTTCATCCGTTCATAAATGTATTCATTCATTCATTTAACCATCTATCTATCTATTTATCGATATATTTATTTAACTATCCATTTATCTATCTATGCATCTCATCTATGCATCTCATCTATCTATCTATATATCTCATCTATCTAATAATGTATCTTATATATCAAACTATCCTATGACCATAGGCTTTAAAATGTAGAACTCTTGCGTTTTTGTCGTCACGCGTTCTGCGATTGCATAATGAAAATTTGTTTTATTTGAGTTCGGCACCACCCCGCACCACATAACCAACACCACCACCAACAGCAGCACCTTCTGCCACCACTCGAGCAACCCAATCAGAAAATAATGTACACGGAAGTGTCAAACGCATAGTTAAAATTTGTTTTCTAATCTGGTTTTTTGATATCACACACACACACACATAAAGACATAGAAATCTGGTTTGATTTTGCTCGCTAATTGAATTGTATTTTTTTTTCTTTACTTTTCACTTTTATATTGAATATTTGTTGTTGCTTTTTGGCACTTTTTTCCTTTGTTTTGGTTTTGTCTTTTATCACCAGCACGCGTGAAGCAGCAAAAATTTGCGATTAGACAAAAAGGCATGCGACAAAGTTATTGTAAAACGCGGAATAGAATAATGGCTATAGCTCTCGGCGATTTCCAAATACCCTTGCAAATTGCTCAAATACAAATTCTAGCTAATATAGATAATTAAGATGATGATATAATAATGAAAATAGAAAAAATAATACAAATATTGATAAGAATAATATAAATAATATATATACGTATTATTATTATCTTAATTTCAAATATCTCTATCTAGATGGAAAAAATTAAAGATACATGATATGTGTATACCAGAAAACTATCATCGTGAGCAAATATTTGCGTCACCTTAAACAAATAAATATTGATAGATAGAGAAACCTATAGTTACATATAAACATCGATATAGATATATATTATTATGCCCATCAATATATAGTCGCATTGATATATATATATATATATATCAACAGAAATATTGTTTTATAGACATCAAATTTTATCCATACAGAATTCGCTTTCAATGAATGAATGAGAGTTTAAAATTAGAAAATATATCTATAGACAGATACTATGGATGAATATAGATATTTATTATTTACAGATATAGTTTATAAGAATTGGATAATTTAGTTTTCTCAGCTTTCTGGCAATGTATCTCGATACATTATTTGGGTTATACATTTGCCTCTGTAAACAAATTTTGACAGTCATTCACACAATTACTCAGACACCCTTAAGTTTTGGTGGCATTAATAATTCACACCCATTATTAGGCATGTGGTTGGGTATATTAGTTGCAAGTCTACAGATAGATACACACATTTTCAAGCACTGCAGCAACCCCTCTGTGCTAAAAATCAGTTTGAAAGTCTCAGCATAAACACACACACACACACACACATACATTTATATACACTCACTTGGAAAAAAAGAAATGAAAGTAACCAAAAGAAAAAAAAAAATGATGCAATCCATAAGTTGGCATCTTAACTGGACTCTGTTGAGTCTGCCACATGGCAGGGCAACCCTAGCACTCTGAGAGAACTCTTTTGTAATCGCAACTCTTGGCCACAATCTCCATTTGTATTTCCCTTACAATTTTCTGGCTCAATCTCTGAAATGGGAGCCTAAAATGCTTTAATGGCCTAAAGAGAGGCTGATGGGTAGATGTATGGAGAGGTAGGCGGTTAGAGGTTGGCTGGCAAGGGGGGATTACTGTCTTTTGGGGTAGGCAAGCTTTACAACTTGGGGTTGCTCTTGCAGCACAATTTTACAACAACCACCCGCCAAGTTGTAGTTGTTGTTGTTGCCGATGACTTTCGTTAATTTCCGGCGATAACTTTAACCATATGGTTAGCTTTTACAATTGTGCTATGTATCTGTAACTTGGCTAAGGGGGATGATGATGGCCAAGTGCAAGTATTGTCCAGTTACCTGACCATCCAACAACAACAACAACAATAAGAAAAGCAACCACCATGTGGAAAAGCTTTCGTCAAAGGGTTGCATAGAAAATCGATGACGAACAACGACGGGGAAAACAGCTGAAAAAACAGCAGCTAAAGCCAGCGGCGATTTGCATATGCGATATAGTAGAGACACCCCCCTTCCCGCCCCCTCTTCTCATCCACATCCTCCACTTGCACTTCCTCCCTCCTGCATCCACCACAATTCCCCCCTTTGCAAGCGACTAGCATCCACAACAAAGACAAATTAAACAAAGAAATCAACGGTCTGAGGGCAAACGGGCAGCGGGCAGCGACGTCGACAGCAGCAGCAGCATCGGCAGCAACAAACAACAATGAGAAATCACAGCAAAGCAACTAAAAATAGCAAACACCTCCGACACCGCCTACGTTTTCAGCTCCCTTCCCTCCCCTCCCCTTCCTTTTTCCTCTCTCAACAGAGTCACCATAGCCGATACCCACCATACCCTCTATACATGGCCAACAACAAGGCGACCACCTAACAACGAAAATATGTATGAAATACAAAAAAAAAAATAAAAACAACTAGAGACTGCTTCTAATTTCGAGCTATTGATTCAGCGAAGCTGGCAGTGACGTCGCCGTCGCCGTCGCCATCGCTGTCACTATTGCTGTGTTGCTTTAATCAACAAATTGACAGGCAGCGGCAGCGGCAGCAGCAGCGCAGCAGCCACCGGAAGGCGTTTTGCGAAAGGGCAAACATTGAAATGCAAATAGACAGACAGCAACAACAGCAATAGAAATAGCAATAGCAACAACAACGCAACGAGTTGCCAGCGTCGCGACGTCGCTGCTTTTGTGCGCGCGCACTCACACACACACACACACAAAGCCAACAAAACACAACACACACAAATTCAAGTAGCCCCCACAGGCAGTGTTGCCCATGCAGCTTTTTTCTCGTCACATCTGGCTTTAAAATTTTATTGCGGGCAAAGATTAAACAAACAGTGGACATCGCGAATTCTGGTTTTCTTTTAAATGTGTTTTGTTTTTAAAAAAAAAATGTACATATGTACATACATACATGTGTATGTGCATCCTCAGTTTTTCTCATTTTCGTATTACTACATATTTGCCGTTTAAATACATATCAAAAACATAAAGGTTTTGGTTTTTTTTAAACGTACAAATAGTATGATACATGTAGATTGAACATTGATTTTCAAGGATTTTTCAATAATAATCACTATTTAGTGCTTGAAATCACAAAATCATGAGAATCTAGATTAGGTTTCGCGATGTTATAGTGATTTATACATTTTCTTTCTGCCAAATAATTTTTGTTCAACTTCAACCCATTACAAATAGCTTTTTTTTTGATGCTTTAAAGTTGACAACACTGGCCCACAGGCTGGCTGGTTTTCATTAGTGTGTTATGGAACGCGTGCATACAAAGAGAGAGAGGAGCGCAAAAGCGCTCTCACGCTCTCTATACTAAAAACAAATTGCCGGCCGGTCCCGACGAGATCACAGCGCGTGTGTGCATGTGCATGTGTCTATGTGAGTGTGAGTGGAGGTGAGTGTGTTGTGTGGTGGGGAGCAGAGCAAGCTTAGGCCTGCCTGGGCAGAGGCAACAACAGTTTTACGCTGCTCTGAATGACGTTATTGATGGCGTAAGTAATATTCTTGCTTTTTTTTTCGTTTTGCATTGAAAGTAAATGCGACGAAGGCGTTTGACGTTTGGCGTCGGCGTCAACAGCAGCAACAAAACTTGCAGCGCCGCTTACTTAATTTAGCAAAAGGCAAAAAACAATAACAATAAAGAATACGCCAAGAAAAATAAAAAAAAATAACAACGACAAAAAAATGTTGAAAGGCAGTCGTAATTGTAAATTAAAAGCGTGAGTACAGTTAATGTATGTACATATGGATGTTGTTAACACTAGCTGTTAACCCCTCGCTGTCTCTCCTTACTCCTCTGCCACTCTCCATATCTTCTTTTCTATCACTGCACTGGATATTTGCTCAATGAACACTCACATGTAAATTGTTAGACAAGAAGTACAAATAAAAAAAAAAAAAAGTAAATGAGAACAGAAACTTTATGAATGTAAATTTCAATTGAAATGAATAAGTGAATGAATGAATGAATGAACGTGTCTCTGTTCAAACATAAGTGAGTTGTTGTTGTTGTTATTGTCTTTGTTGTCATTTTAATTCATTTCATATTTCAATTGCAATTTGCTGTGCTTTGTCCACCATCTTTGCTTGCACTCTCTCTTGTGCTGTGTCTCTCTCTATCTAACGGCACTTTGCTATTTGCACTGCTTGCTTTAATAATGCACTGCACAGTACTTAAAGCTGTTTTGCAATTGTCTCTGACTCTTTTGTTGCCGAAATAACAATAACAACAACAGTTGTTGTAAACAGTGCAAATATTTAATAAAGCAATGAGAGTGGGCGGGGTGGGGGAGTGGAGTAAGATCTGCACAGCTTAAATATATATGTGGTGCATTGACACCTATACATATGTATATATATATATATATACGCATATAAACACAACCACCGTACGCAAAAGCACCTGATAAAGAAGAAGAAAACGAGGAAGAAGAAGCATCTCTTGTTGCTCTTTATATGTACAAATGTGTGTATGTATATTTGGGTATATATAAATAGATAATGTTCGATATTTTTGTGCAATTTGGCATAATTAAAGCGAAATGTTTGCATGTATCTGTCAGATACTAAGATACACCCACTGGCAGAGCGGGAGAGAGAGCGAGAGAAACACGCAAACGTGCCATTAGCATCCGATTTGGCAACTATGTAAGTGGATTTATTTTTATTTTTATTTGTGTATCTTCAAGATACACAAAAACAAAGCGCATTTCGAATACAGACACATGTACATACATTTGTATCTGTATCTCAACACGTTGTTGTTAGTTGTAGCAACAAGATATACCACACAGAGAGAGAGAGGCAGGCAGACAGCCAATAACAACAACAGCTTAACTTTGCTATTTTTGACTATTTTTAGCTATTTTTGGCTAGCATTTCTCGTTCACGTTCGTTGCAACTTTGTGTGCTGCAAATGTTTTCGCAAATTTATTGAATGCAGCAGCCTCTTCTTCTTCTTTCGCTTCTATTCGCTGCGTGAACGTGGCGCCATCTAGCGCGCACTTAAGCGTGGATAGATGGAGGAAGGGGGGTTAAAAACAATGCAATCAAGCCGAGGCTAAGCCCATAGAGACAAATGATGAACGACAAAGAAGAAAGGGAGTGACAGAGAGAGAGAGAGAGAAGGAGAGCGAGAGAAATGACAACAAAATGGCAGCCAAGGGTCATACATAAGCATAAGCTCTATGTACCTCCAACCCCATCCCCTAACCACACTTACCCCTTTGCTCCCTTGACCTCTCTCAAGTTCAGTTAGTGAGGGGGCGGGGGGACTGAGAAGGCAACCCAACACTTGTAGGGCTTGCAAATTTAACAGAGAGGAGGGAAGGGGGGCCAGCTAACGGGAAAGGGAGGGGGATGGAGAAGGATAGCAGTATAAAGGGGGAATGGAAAAATGGGGGTGTAGGAATTGTAGAAGTTTCGTCAGACGGACGGCACAGGTTGCTGCTCTATTGTTTTTTCTCCCTGTCCCTCTCCCTTTCTCTCTTTCTCACTATCTTGCAATCGCAATTCCTTTCTCTCCCTCTCTCTCTCTCTCTTTCTCCCAATGACTTGTGGTTAAACTTTCCCAGCTGCAGCTAAACAAGTTTCTCTCACACACTAAGTTCATTCATTCATCCATTCCTCTTTATTACTTACAAAAAAAAACTCTCCCTACAATAGCTACTCTTTTTCTCATTCTCTCACTCTTTAGCTCTTGTTGTGCAAGCAGCGTCGCGACGTTGCAGCGCTGCGCACAAAGGGCAGCACAGCACCACGACGTCAACGTCGACGTCGGCGTCGCATCTTGTGTAACCTGATCTTCACACACACACACACATACACACATATATATATATATATATAAAACAAGCAAGCAGTGTGAATGAGAAAACGAGGGAGGGAGGGAGGGGGAGAGAGAGAGAGAACAAAGCGCTGTCCAATATATTTCAAACAAGATCTCTGTCGACACCGGCCCAACGGGCTAGAGGAGTAAGCAAGGGGGGCAAAAGGGGCAAGTTCTGCCTAATCAACTACAACAACAACCACTACAACTACAACCATAACAACAAACAACAAGTAATAACTGCGCAGCTAAAGCAACAAATTGCTTTTGTTTTCTATGTTCTCTTGTGTGTAGAGTTATTTAAAAGTTTACAAAAAATTTAATTATATGTTGTATTTCAGTTTTTGTTATTTATATCGATATCAAATTCTATTTTAAATACACTTGAAAATTTTTTAATTAAAAAAAAAATTATCATAGTATGTCTATAGTTTATTTGTTGTTTTGTTAAAAAAAAAGTTATCTCGATAAATTAAAAAATATTAAAATAAAATTGCATATTAAGTTTTAAATTAAGTACAGGGTATTTAAAACACGGGCTTAATTCGTTTTTTTTTTTCAAGGAGATATTTTACTAATAATATTTCGCAATTTTTGTTTAGTTAAAGTAATTGGTAAAGAGTATTAGAAACTTTGTCGTAGATAATTCTTCTCCAATTGTATTTTAAGCTATGTGTGTGTACATATGTACATATGTAAGTATTATTTACAAGGTCTTGCTGTGAATGAAAACAACAACAAAAACTATCACTACACGCTTCAACAAACAGAGCTAACAAAGCAAAGAGAGAGATACAAACAGACAGCGAACGAGAGAGAGAGAGAGAGAGAGAGAGAGAGAGAAACTAAGGCAGAGGCTGCGATCGAGCGAGAGAGAGAGACCCAAGGCCCAGGGCCCAGGGCCCCCAAGCAACGTGACAAGCCCCAAAAAAGCAAAAACAAAACCAAAAAACACAAACAATACTAAAAGGCGGCAAAAACTCAACACTGTCCGGAGAAACTCAACACACACGCGAACAAAGTCAACACGCTGAGCACTGGAAACTCAACACGTGAAAACAACACAGATGAAAAGCAACAACAAAAAACACAGCAACAAAAAATCTCGCGCGCTGCCAAAGTTGATGACGTTGACGTTGACGCTGAAGCTGACGTTGACGTCGCGTCGCTGCTGCTATTCGTTGCCGTTAGATGTCGGTAATAGAAGACCATGTTTGTTTAACGATATTTGTATCGATTGTAATTATCCAAATTTACTGTCGATCATCAATCGAAATGAACAATAAAATGTTTTATAAAAAAAAAAAAAAATCTCTTGCAGATCTAGGAACTAAAAGCGATAGAGACTGAAGAAGAAGCATAAAAAAAGGCAAAGAGAAGAAATTAATTAAATAAATCAATCTCACCCATTGTTTCTTCTCACCGCAAAGAAGAAGACACATTTTCAATGACAACAACATAACTTATGTCATAGACGTCAACGTCGATGCGGACAGCGACGCCAACAGCGACGTTGACGTCGACGTCAACGTCAACGTTGTGACAAAATCAAGGCGAGAACACTTTGAGCAAACGCTATGGGAACAGATAAGATGAAAGGGGTGATGAAGGGGGAAGAGGGAAGGGGTAACAAATTGGTAGTTGTCATGTTACTGATATGCGCAATAATCTGCCGAATACACACACGCACACACACACACAGACACACACACACGATCTTGAAGGTGCGAGGCGATTGGAAGGAAGAAGGAGAGGGGTGGGGGGAGGCGAAGGCATTATAATTTAAATTGGAAATAATGTAAACAGTTTTTGACAAACTAAACATAAGCAAACGCAGTTTGCTTACTTTAGTGCAGCCTGCTCGACTAACAGATACCCTAGAAGTTATAAAAACTTGTACAATAGACTAGAAATGGGACTTTTGGGACTTTTCGACGGGCTTTGGGTCTTAAAATCGTAAAATGTGAATCGCTGAAATTAGCAAAGAAAAAATCCTTTTTTTACATAAGAGCAAGTAAATTTAAAATATTGTAAGATTTTTCAAAAAAATTAAAATTTTATAAAAAAAACATTTATAATTTTTTTTATTACATATATAGTAATATAATAATTGTCAAAGGAATTTCGAATCTTTTTTCCCATTCAACATTTTTTACAAATCTTTAAATATTTTTTCTAAATTTGATCATCATTCTGTCAATATGTTAAAAAGTGAAAAATAGCTTAAGCTTTTTATATTTTGATATATAGTCTTGAAGGATCAAAAATGCTTTTTCAGGTAAATCTAAGCTGCCCTGGACAAGTTAATAAAGGGTTGTATAGCCTCACACAGACACACACACACACATATATGTATATATATATATATATATATATGTATATATATAGAAGAGGTTTTGTGGTTATACTGGCAATGGTCTCAATGAGTTTGGTGGTGTCTCTTGTGGTGGTTGCTTCCTATAAATTCTCTAGCCACAATCAAATGCCTATTTCCTATTTCCCATTTTTGGGTTTTCCTATTGGGCTTTTCTTTATTGCTACGGCTCACTGCTGCTGCTGCTGGTGGTGACTTTTCCAACAGAAATATTCATTAATGCAAGTGGCAAACGATTTTCTTCTTAGTTTTCACTTCCTAGAAGACGAGGCTTGTTCGAGGTATCTCTCTCTCTCTCTCTCTCTCTTTCTCTATATCTGCCTTTATATCCATCTCTTTCTTTGATGGTGGATGGAAGCTTTTCAGCAGAAAGGCTTTTTATGGGTGCTGCTGTTGTTTGTTGTTGTTGTTGTTGTTGCTGGTGGTGGTTTTGTGTCGTTTAGAGCCACGTTATCAGCACAAAAGCCCATGTGGGGGAGTTGTATGTGTGTGCGAGTGTGTGTGTGTGTGTGTGTGTGTGTGGAAGGGGATTGGCATCTGCGGGTTAAACAACAACATCTGACATTTGGGTGGTCGTAGAACTTTTAGCAAACAAAGGAGAAGCCCGTCTCCCTAGCGAATGCTGACAAACGCATCATCAACACCAACATCAACATCATCATCACCAACATCACCATCAACATCATCATCATCAACAGAGGCGACGCCGATAAGCGCAACAACAGCAACAAAAGCAGCAACAATTTTGATTGCAGCCAAAGAACAAAGAGCAGCGCAGTAGCCGCAGCCGCAGCCTCAGTCGCCATCGTCATCGCAGCAAGCAGCGCAGCAAATATGAAATGAAATCTCTTCACTCACATGGTGACGGCCGCTGCGCAGTCGGCGTCGCGACGCTGCAGTCAGCACTGCTTTCATTTTTGCAAGTGGAGTGTGAGTGTGTGTGTGTGTTTGTGTTAGTGCATGTGAATGACATTGTTGTTGTTGTTGTTGTAAAGTGGCAGGCGGCATAAAGCAGATGCAACAACTGAACGAAGCTGCAAAAAAAAAAAGCAGAAACCGATACAACAATGCCAAGCAAAATTCTTATCAGTCAAGTTTTTCAATTCTTTTTTCTCTTATTTTTTTATTTTCTTCTTTTTTTTTTTGAATCAAAGTGAAAGGCACAACCCTGAACTGAAAGAGGCAACAAAGCAAATGCAAAATGCCGCTGCTGCTGCGGCATGCGTCTGCCGTCGCTGTCACTGCTTAGTACAGTTGATCAAGCAGTGCAAAGAGTTGAAAACTCCAAGCAATGCATTTATTCACACTAACTATTAACACTCACTATTCACATTTTCCAGGAAAACCTTCAAATGCATTTTCACCAACAACAAAATAAATAATAAAAATAACGTAACATGTTAAAGCAGCGCAATGTGTTGTTTACTGTTAACCTGCTGCAGCGGCTGCATACAAACACACACACACGCGCTCTCACACACACACACATGGCAAAGAGAGCACTGCATGCAGTGTGAGAGCACGCTGCGAGAGGAAGAGAGAAGAAGAGAGTACATGCAATAAAAAGGGCCCGAAAAGTCAAGCCAAGCGTATTTGTTGTTTCCTTCTTTTCGTTTCTTCGCTTTCTATGTTTCGTTTGTCCGCTCTCTCTCTCTCTCTCTCTCTCTCTCTCTGTCTGTCGCTCTCTGCTGCTTTTGTTTGTTTGTTGCACCGGCAATGTCGCTGCAAAAACCAATGCAACTAGTTGTAAGTCAGCCTGAACGCTAACGTCGATGTCGACGTCGACGCTGGCAGCGCTGTAACTGCTATTACTGTTGCCGCTGCTGCTGCGGATAATTTCTCTTCTTGTTGTTGTTTTCTTTTGTTGCACATAATAAAGTGACATAAGAGAAATTCAGCAATTTGTTGTGTCAAATACCCTGTAATTGTCTCTCTCTCTCTTCGTCATTGCTTTGCCATTTTTTTAAGGTCATCTTTATAATAAACCAGAGCAAAGCAGCAAACATAGTGAAAACATTAAGCTGCGCCATACATACATACATACATACATACATACAATATAACAAAGGCAACACAAAGAAACGATAACATAAAACGATACTCAAAATCATTTAACTAAACAAAGCTCTACAAAATAAAAATAATAACAACAAATGCCATAAAGGAATGTTCACACACACACACACACACATATATATATATATATTTATATACAACTTAAATCAGGCACGTTTTAAACCAACAATTAGCATTAATCGAATGTATCGAATATGTGTGTTTGAGTCGCAACTGCTTTAAATACAATTTCCTCTCTCCACTCTTCCTTACCCCCTCCACCCATCTACACACTCTTTTAATTCCTAGCACGTGAGTTTTTAATTTTCCGTACTGATGCAACTATTACATATGAAAAATCAGTAAGCACTTCTTGTCCCTTCCCCATTCCCCTTGCCACTCCTATTAACATATGGTATCACTTACTTGTTTATAGTAGTGTATGGTAACCCTTTTTAACCAAAATCTTTCAGATTCTTCGATAATTTAGGCCACTTCTATTATTTATAGCTAATATGGTCCCTCTAAAATAATTCTAGACTTTACACACAACTTATATGGTCACTCAACTTGAACTCCGTCAAATATGGTCGCCTTTAATTATGATATCAAGCATAGAGTGCTACCGGAACCAGAACCGAAAACGATAACCGAAACTAACCGTTTCATTTTAGGTCACAGAACCGTAACTGAAATAAACTGAAACGGTTGAACCGGTACGTTTAGATACATTTTTCAAAAAATAATTTTGTGTGTATATGGGTTTGGAGTACATTAAAAAAAAAAACAAATATTTTGACTGTACAATTGCTAAGTCAAAGGTCTGACCATCTTCAAACACTCATAACTTTGTCAAAAAAAATTCAATATTTTAAATCTCAGCATTCAACTTTTAATCAAATTCTAATAAGCATCAATATTGATTTGTAGTACCGGTTCCTACCGGTATAAATATCGGAGATCAGTTCCCTAACTTCTATGAAATTCACCTCAAAATATCACTCAAATAGACATTGCAAAAATGGGCCTTTATACTGAATTTGCTCAAATGGTAAATATGGTCACCTTTATGAATGGACATTAAAGTGTTGACAGTTGCCAATTAATGTGGTCACTCTTAGTGAGCACTGTAACTAAACCAATCTTAATGTTAACTCTGCCCAACGAATATGGTCACACTGATTAAGGAGCTTTAACGTTCAACTGCTTGCTTGCTTAAATTTCCAACTAGCATGGTCACTTTAATAAATAATAAATACAAATTATAATATAAAAATATGTATAATAATAGTTAATAATAACTAGCATGATCACTTTAATAAATAATGATTACAAATTATATTTCAAAATAATAATTTATAATAAAGGTTCAAATAATATAATTTCCTAACGCAGCATGGTCACTCTAATGAATAAACTTGAAAGGTGCACTGCTTGCTTCTTCGATTTTAGGTTAATAACCACGCACAATACGAACAAATGCCGCGTTGCCAACACGTTGTCCAGCAAGAGAGAAGAGAGATAGAGGGATAGTAAATAAGAGTATGTTGCTTGCTTGATATTATCCTTGATTCTCTTCTTCTTCATCTTCCTTAGTGCTTTCTATCTCTATATACATTTTGTACTCACTTTTCACGATGCAACAAACAAATGCGATCCTTGGCCACTTTCAGTTTCTTGGCTATAATCTTCTTGAGGCTTTCAACCGTTATATGCGGCTCAACACTGACGCCAAAATTGCCGCCGGTTGTTGTGCTGATATTGAGGTTAATCATCGTGTTGTTGTTGCCAACTCCAATTGTTGTTGTTGTTGTGGCAACTGTTGTGGAACTGCTCCTGTTGTTGTTGTTGCCGAGCAGCGCACTTGTTGTGGCCATGGAAAAACGTTGCAAGCTATTGTGACGCGCATTGTTGCCACTGATTATGTTGTTGTTGCTGTGGTTGCTGTTGTTCCTGTTGTTGCTGTTGCTGCTGTTGGCATTCACATTGTTGTTGTTGCTGTTGTTGCCATTAGTAGTGTTGTTGCTGCTGCTGTTGTTGTTGCTGCTGCCACACCCAGCGGTATTTGTTGCTGTTGTTGCCTCATCCGTTGTTGCGGCTTTTGCATTAGCCGCGTTCGTTGTTGTTGTTGACTTATCCATCATTTCTCTCTCCTGCTTTCACACAAACAATAACCAATTTTCTTATTTTTGTAATATACAAAAATTTGTAGAATATCCAAAATCCGAATTCGACACCAAAAAAAAACCACAACAAAAAATATATATGTATATGTACTTTGCACAAGAAAAAAATATGCGTTGAAAATCGCGTAACGGCGACGCAAACAGCGACGGCGACTAAGACGGCGTTGCTTCAATCGATTTTGTATACACACCACACCTTAGGCACACACATACAAAACGCACATGTATATGTATATGTATACGCACGCACCGCAAAGCAGCAATGTTAACGACGTCGACGTCGACTGTGCTGCTTCTTTTGCCTAGCTGCTTTTGAAATTTTTGTCTCTTGCGGCGCAAAGTCAGTCAGTCAGACAGTTGTGGGAGGGGTAGGGAGCCGAATACTAGACCAAACGAACGAACGAACGTAACGCAACGCAACGCAACGGAGCCGACCGACCGACGCGTGTTAGGCTTTTATTTTATCTTTTTTTTTTTTTACTTAACTTCGTCTTCGTTCGATTGCGAAACAGTTTACAGTTTCACACGCACTGCTTGCTTATGCTTATGCTCTCACTCGCTCTACTGCTCTGATCAAAGCTGCTGCTTGCTGCTTCTACCTCTTTCATACGTGTGTCTCTTTTTGGTTATGTTTTTTCGACTGTTGCTCCGTTTGTTTTATGCTTCCAGGTACGCATGTATGTATGTACATATGTCTGTATAGATCTTTGTTTGTTCTCGCTTCTCCTTGTTTTGTTTTGTTGTTGTTGAGCGTCGCGCACATGCGGCGAAAATGTCCAAAAGAATTTGATAATTTTTTCTCTTTTTTTATTAACAGTTATAAGACCGTTACGCTATTTAACTGTTGTTGCTGTATTTGAATTTTTGTACTTGTTACCACACACACACACACACACTCCCACCGTTGGTAGTTGTTGTTGTAGTGGTCGTCGAAGAGTCAAATTGTAAGCGGCGGCGGGCCAACAAAATAATAAATCCAAGCAACACACAAACAAACACACACACCACACCAGAGCAGGCGACAGACAACGCACAGTTACAAACAAATCTCTATTTCGCGCACCCGAGCGTCACACGTCCGCCTCGACCGGCTTTGGTTTTGCTTCTGACTTTATCGATGACATACATCATTGATTTGAAAACGCGCGTTGCTATCGAAATCGCTATGTACAAAAACATACACCTGTTAACTAACATTAACAGTGTGTGAATTAACAGTGGAATAGAAAATACAACCCTGACACTGAAGCGCCATCTACTTCAAACCGCAGTGTTGCATGCGAGCCGAGCTGTCAGTTTTGACAGACGGAAGTGACCTGCTTGTGTCAAAGCATTGCATAGTTCTTTTCGTTTAAAGGTCTCCTAGGCGAAAGTTGTGTTTTTCTGTGCATTTTCACGTTTCGTGTCAAGAACTTAAGACTTAAAGTAAGAACTAGCACAAATTGTGCTGCAATTAACTGTGATATTATTTGGCAACGTATTGAATAAAAAGTCACAGCGATGTCAATAATAATCAAAGATTAAAATTTGTGACAATGTCGCTGTACAATTGAATTAATGTTTATTTTTATTTTTTGTTGTGTGTTTTTAGCATGCGTTACGTGGCTGCATACCTACTGGCTGTCCTCGGCGGACAAGAGAGCCCCGCCAATGCCGATCTGGAGAAAATCCTCAGCTCCGTCGGTATTGAGGCTGACGCTGAGCGTCTCAGCCGCGTGATCAAGGAGCTCAAGGGCAAGAGCATCGATGATCTGATCAAGGAGGGTCGCGAGAAGCTCTCATCCATGCCGGTAGGTGGCGGTGCTGCCGCTGCTGCTGCCCCCGCTGCCGCTGCTGCTGCCCCTGGCGGTGACAAGAAGGAAGCCAAGAAAGAGGAGAAGAAGGAGGAATCCGAATCTGAGGATGATGATATGGGTTTCGCTCTCTTCGAATAAGCTTTCACTTCATCACTTGCGAATGCTTAACATCAAACGTATATACGTTTAAACATGTGCAGCAACAACAACACCAACTACAACAACATCTAGCAAGGTACGTTAAAGATAGACAGAGAGAGAGTTTCTACTCCTGCATGTACCATAATATAAGGTAGCGACATCTTTGAAAGCCCTCTCAGCAGGTGAGATGACCAGCAGGCTATGAAATCTGTTGTCTTGCTCACATGCACACAATTATTCTTATCCTATTTTTGCTTTCGCTGTCATACTGCTACTGTTGTCGCTACCTTTATTTTTGTACCATGAGTAGTAACGAGCACAGTGGTACCAAATGGCATATGTTTTGTGATGAACCAAACTTTCACCATCTTTCGACTGAGCATAAACGTTGATGTTTTACAAGTTTTACACTGATTCATTTGCCAATACGACCACCACAAACTGTTATACTTTTATATACTTTATGCTATTTTACACTATTCTAATGCTGCGTCTCTTTTCCACTTGCAGGACAGCCGGGCAGTTCCAACATCTTCTGCATTGCACAGTGGCACACATTGCTTTGAGTTGCCTTTCAAAATTTGTTTTTACCAACCAACGACAAATATATATATACAAAACACAAAACAACAACCACAAAAAAAAGAGTTGAAACATTTATTTCTATGAAATAAAAATCTGCAGTGTTTACACTTATATACGTCAAAGAATATCAAGTGTAGTGTTTTTTTTTTATTTTTTTTCTCAAATGAAAATATGTATTTATTTTTTTTTTAGTTTTTCAAATAAAACTATCTGTGATTTCGTTCGTAAACTTGAGACAAAATTATTAGACGAGCGCACGTGCTCGAGGAGCTACAGCAATGACGCTATGAAGAACAACCTTTTTTTTTTTCTCGTTTTTCAATAAATGCAGTGCTCAGGGGGGAAAAGTTTACATGGAGCTGTTATTAATGTTTGCGGAATTTGTATATTATATATAAATTTATATATATATATTTTCTATTTTCATTCATGCATATGTACATATTTAAAAGTTAGTTACTTTGTCATAAACATGCGCCTGTTTTCAAGTGTGTTTGTGTGTTATACCCACTGTGCATGTGTTGAGCGCAACTTTCGCACGTGTTTCCTAATTAGCAATGTGCGAGCGAGACAGCTATATGTTCGTATGGGATGCCATATACACAGGAGAGAATAGAGCGAGAGCGCCACATGATGGCGAATTTGTGGGAAAGGGGAGCTCCTCTTTGCTCTAAGTCTTGTACCAATGGAATCAATTCAAGCTGTAAATTACGAATTGAGCAGAATCTAGAATCTCTTAATAAAGTTATGTATGTACATAATTACGTACATATGTACTTTTTGCTTAAATAAGGATTAATAGTTTCTAGAAATCTACAAAGATAAGGCATCTTAGCCATTTGTTTAAGATTATTAGTTTGTTTACATGAAGACAGAGACAGAAATAGTATATAATGTATACACATTATGTATACAGTCTAATATGTGCGTACATATTGTATACAGTGGCTGCCAGCTTATTTAACCTACTAAACTTAAGTATTACAAATTTAAGTAAGTTTACCGTTTACAGAATTTAAACGCTGATTTTTTAAATAATGATTAAAGTTTAGCCAGTTAATTGCATATTATTTTTAAAAAGAAAAGAGTCGTTTAAGTTTTTGACTGATTCTACTGTAGATCCCAAAAGATCAGATGCTATATAGAAGGTCTATTAACTTGCAATTCATTGTACAATATTATTATTTTTATTATCATTAACAAAACTAAAATTACTATCAACAAGTAACAAGAAACTATTAAGTTTATTTAGTTTACGACTAGGAATTGCGATAGTTATGTGGCTTATTATCCTTATCATCCTCCAGAATGTAATCATCCTGCGTGTTACGTTCCCGCTGCTCCCAATCATCGTAATCCGGCAACGTAGCGGATAACGTAAAGTCGTCGTCATCACGTCGATGCTTTTTACGTTCCGGCGTTTGCTTACGTTCGCGTCTTTTGGCCAGAAAAGCCTCGAATTTGTGTTGCGAAGTCTCCGTTGCAGCTTGTGACATTTGTTGTTGCAGGCGCAACAATTCCGGAGAGGTGGTGGCCGAGGAAGAGAAAGAGGGGGAGGCAGCTGTGTCTGGATTTTGTTGTTGTTGTTGTTGTTGCTGATGCTGTTCCCAAGCCTGCTTGGTTTTGCGCATTTTGGTCCAGATCTTGTCCATGATCCGACGATGATCGAGTCCCAAAACATCGTGCCGCATTTCCGGCCAAGCAGCAGTTGTCGTTGGCATTGCCACATTGCCGTAGAACTCCTGCCGCGCCGTTTGTGCCACATCAAAGCTGTGATCCTGCTCCCTCTCCTGCTGCTGCTCCTTCTCCTCCTCCTCCTCCTCCTCTACAGGCTTTAGATTCAATGTGCGCAGAATGTTTTCCACGTTGTTGATGTTGCTGCCGGTTTTGTCCCGGACAAACTTGATGCGCGGCACTTCGCCCATGAGACGCAACTGCGATAATTCGTGCCGCAAGCGTCCGCTGCTGCGTTGCAGCTCCGTCTCCAGTGTTGCATCATTGCCCATCCAATAAACATTGACGCAGCTGAAATCCGAGCTGATCTTCACGCGTGACACCTGCCAATTAGTCGAGTTCATTTTATTTTTCATTTATACTTTTAAATTTTAAATTTGTTTTATTTTTCTTTTTCTTTTTGTTTCAGTTTTAATTTAAATTTTAAGATATTTTGCTTAATTAATTTTTGTCAGCTGTTCTGAGTTGACACCAAATAAATAAATAAATACAAAAAATTACTTTAGATCAACTGCTCTTAGTTTAATTAAGTAATTAAAAATCCATGCTTTAAATTAAATTTTTAAAAATTAAAATTGTTGATTCATAAAAAATGTACATCGATTTAAAGACTTTTCAAACAAATTTTTTAAATATTGAAAAATGTCAAATGCGTTTCTTTATTTTTGAATTTATTTTTCGGTTATAAGAAATAAAAACTGAAGATCGAGTTTAAAATTGGATTTTAAGCATCATCAGCGAAAACATACTTAAAACTGTCGATTTATATGCAACATTATACAAAATTATCGATTTATAGATTTTGAATGCAAATATTTAAATATGGAAAAATTTCGAATGTGTTTCCAAATTCTTGAAATTATTTTTGGTTATTAAATTGATGTTAATTCAAACTGAAAATTGAGTTTTAAATTTAATTTCCGGCATCATCAGCGAAAACATAGAACTGTCGATATAAAGGCAAAGTTAGACATAATTATCTAGATTATTAAAACATATTTTTGAATCATATTTTAAAAATATAGAAAAATCATAGGTGATTCTCGAGTTTATTTTTGATAATTGGATTGAGATAAATTCAAAATGAAGATCGCAATCATAGAACTGTTAATTTATCGGCAGAATCATTGATTTATCGAATTTTAATACAAATTTTAAAATATAGAAATTCTTGGATTTATTTATGTATATTAATTATTGTATGTATAATTTTTAAAATACAACTGACAAATCTAGACAGATTTAAAAAAAAAATATCAATCAATTTCACCAATTTATTTCACACGATTGATCGAGAAACGAATCTAAAAAAGTAGCTCAAAATTGCTTACAATTTAAATAACTGAATAAAATGATGAACTTGAAAAGATTAGCTTAAACCAAATCGAAATCATATTTGAATCTGTTTCAGGAATCCCACTCATGTTTTTGCGTCACTTTTTAAAGTATTTGTCCCATTTTTGTCTTTTTTTCGGAGTCCGTCTATCCTGTTTTTCTTATAGAATCATGGCATGACTTACCTGCAGGCCGCGTCCCAATATTGTGTCCGCTGCTTCGCCTGTGGCAAGCAGATCCGTAATGTGGGTCATAAACAGTTTATTCAACACGGACATGCGACGCGTGTTTTGCTTGGAACCGTTGCCGCTGCTCTTCCCGAACTGCGACGCCTGGAAAACGACACTCGGTGGCTGATAGCTGCCGTTGGAACTGGCACTGCTGCCCCCGCTGCCAGTTGTTGCCTCATGGCTGGGATACCAGCGTTTCTTGGTGCCTGCCACACGACTGCCAAAGAGTTTGCCTAGAATTTTGCTCTGGCGTGTGGCATTTGAGCTGGCGGCACTGTTGTTGCTCTTTGCCCGCTGCAGCTGCAATTTGATGGTGGCATGTTGCAGTGGCAGTAGTCGGTTACGCAACATTTGTTGTTTGCCTCTAAATTTCCTTTCCTTTTGTTTTGGTTTTTCTTTTATAGTATTGTTTATTTTGCCATGTGTATCGATTGCAGCGTTAAATTTAACAGCGCTCCCATGTAAATTCAACAACGCTGTTAATGCGCTACCATCGCTAACAGCATTCGATAATCCAAAGAACAATTTATCGATTTTGCTAAAAACAAAATAAATGCAAAACAAAGCAATTAACTTTTTTTATAATTTGTGTTTAATTTACATAAAAACTAGCATGACATTATAGAAACGTTAGTAATACAGCATTTAATGCCATACACCAGGCAAACTTTTATGCTGCTGTTAACTGCAATGTTAAATGTTATCGCGGTATAACGGCTAGAAATTTAAAGTTTCAAAATAGTACTGCAAATAAATTTGTCAATTTTTATTTAAAATACCATCTGCATCTGCTTTGTTTTCGTATTTTATATTTTATACATAAATTTAACTGTTTTTATTTGCATCATAACATACATTGCGTTTTCTGGCTTATTCGTGTTTTTAATTATCATCTTTTTGCTCTGGCTTAATTTATATATTTTTTTTATGTATACATTCTATATATGTATTTTAAATATAGTATGTATATGTATGGTTTTTTTTATTTTATTTTTTTGCAATTTTTCGATTTTTGTGTTTGATACATAATACTTGCATTTGATTTTAATAATGTGTGGGAACTATAGTTCCGCAATTTTTATTTTTAGTAGATTTCAACGTGTTTGTTTTTTATTATTACAAGAGGCAGCCTAAAAAAAAATATGTTCCGTTTGTTTTTGTTTTTCTTTGTCGTTTTTTTTTTAATAAAAATAGATACATTTCTTTAATAGCAAGCTGCAGCACAACTTTTTGAATTGTATTTTGTTAGTGTTTGCATATCTTACAATTGGTTTTTAAAAAATATATATATATGTATATTTATTTATATTTGCTTGCTATGGGTTTTCTTTTTCTGACTATTGTAACAACATTCGGTTTATAATAAATTACAATTCATTAGTTTTATTTGCATTTCTGTGTAAAATAAGCGTTATTCGCTTTTGTTTATTGTTTTCATTTATTTAATTTTTTTTGTTTTTGTTTTTTTTTTTTTGCTTGTTTGCAGTGCATTTTCTATGCTTCTTGGTGTTTTGTGTTATTCATATGGCTTACTGTTATTTATGCTCAATGTATACGAGGTATTTGTTTTGTTTTTCTTTAAAAAAAAAAAATTTTTATATATATATATTAATATGTCTTCTATATATATTTATGTTGCATATGATGCCTTTCAATCAACATTTCCAAACACGTACAAACATAGGGTATTTCTTACGACTTTCCGAGAGATCATAACGAAAATTGGCAACAAGTACAAATTCGAGTTTCAATTCAATATCGATTAATATCGAGAACATTTATGAATTCTAAAAAATTTTGTTTAATTTTCTTTCTTATAAAATGAGGTTTATTTTTCGACATGTTTGAGAATTTTATGTTTTAAACACAAAAAAAAAGATTGTAATCATAATACATATTAAGAATATGGCAAACATTTAATTGAGTTTGAGTGTTTAACTCGTATAAATTGTAAAAAGAAATTACATGATGTGTTGTTTGTTTTTGTACAAAAAAAAAAACTGTTTTGAATGTCTTAAAACAAAGAGTCTTAAATTTGAATATTAAACGAACTTAATTACAAATAAAAGTCTTTTACTAGTCTTTACACAGCATAAATGCACTTTTCTGAAGCTTCAAAGATTCATATGTATATCTTAAGAAAATAATGCATAATTAATTAAAATTACTTAAAATCAATATCATATTTATGACTTAACAACAATGATATAAAATGCATGTGTTGTTGTTGTTGTGTGAGTGTCTCTCTTAAGCGCTAATGATTGTTGTTCTGGTTGTTGTTGATAATCTTTAATTTTTTTTTTTTTGGTTGTGTTCCCATTTTTTTTTTAACTATTGGGTAATGATTTTGAAATTTAATACTATAAATAAGTCTTGTTTTTGAATAAAACTATTTGTTTATACAATTATTACATAATTTAAGCACAAGCAATTAAAATTACATTAAAAAATTGCTTGTAAATAATACAAAAATATTACTTGGCCTCTAAATAAATAAAAATGTGTATAAATTTTGTTTGAAATAGCTAAACATTGAGAATTTAAATGGGAACACGATTGTTGCTAATAATTACAATTACAATTATGACTTTTCTTTCTTAAATTTTTTTTTTACGTTTTGCAGACTTTCTTTGTTTAACAGTAAATGATAAAAGAGTGAAAAAATAATGTATATGTTGTTTATTACAGGCGCTTTTTTATTATTGTTATTGTACTGTCTGTTAACTGCACAAAATGTTGTTTGTTTGTTTTAAATGTTTTTATTAATTGTTAAATAGTTAAATGAGCGTTTCTCTTTCTTCGTCTTCTTCTTCATCTGGTTGTTGTGAGGGGGAATGAGTGAGAAATAGGGGGTAACAGGTGGAAAAAGGTCATGTATTATAATACAATGTAAAACTAATGCTAAATCTTATAAGCAATTACGTACAATTATGGGGAAGGAGGAGCGTTGTTGGGTTGGGCGGGTTAAAGAGTTGCCACATACATATACAGATATATAAATATAATTATTTATATATATATATATATATATATTTTTTTTTTATTACTTATATTAGATAGCTGACTATATGCAAAACATTGAATGAAACAAAAAATTATAGAATATATTTATATAAATCTGATATTTATATATACATATCCGCATCTATTAATATATTTAAGAGTTTCATAGTTATCATTTTTAGGCTCCCACATGTAACGTCTTAAAACGACGCATGAAATTTGCTTTTAAAGCAAAGCAAAATGCGAGATTAAAGTTGAAATGTAAAGCGGCTATTGAAATGGCCAATAGAAAATTGAAAACTATAAGTAATATTCGTTTTTTTTTTGTCTGTTGGCGACAAAAGTAAACAGCATTTAAAAGTTGTTTTAAATGCAATGCCAAACTCAGGATTGAAATTGAACTACAAAATTTGAATGCAAAAATGGATAATGAAATGGAAAGTTTAATGTTTGAAGCTTAAAAATTGCTTTGGTAATGAAATATTGACTAAAATATTGTCATTTAAATAGGAAATTTTAAACGGAATAAGTTTAATTCAAATTGTTAAATTTAAGTAATTTTTTCGACATGAATAATTCGCATAATAAGATTGTAACGTATGTTGAAGTTGCTTCTGAAGAAAATTGAAAGATTAAAATTGAAATTCAAAATTTGAATGCGAAAAGGGATATTGAAAGGGAAGTTTAATGTTTGAAGCTCAAAATGATGCTTTGGCAGCAATGAATAATTGACTGAAATATAGAAATTGAATTAGGGAATTCTAAAGGGAAAAAAGTTGAATTGAAACAGGGAAATTGAAGTCATTATAGCTTGCAATAACTGTATTGAAAGATTGAAATAGCAACAAAAAATTAAAGTAGGAATAAAGGAAATGGAAATACCCATTGAATGAGGTAATTGAATGGGGAAAATGTGGGAAATAGAAATGGGGAAAATGTGTTGGGAGTGTAGCTCACACACTCCCTCTCTCTATCTCTTCCTCTGTCACTCTATCTTTCCTTATATATATATATATCTATATATAAACTTATATATCTATCTCTATAACTGTCGCTCTCGCTGTCTCGTTTCACATATGGATTAGGTGGAAGCGTATGCAATATCGCGGTTAGATTATGTGCGCCTGTTGTTGCTGTTCGCTCAGCTTGAAGGCGGCCGCATCGCTGAGCAGATGGAAGGGTACGCCGGCAGCAGTTGCAACTTCTAAGCCGGGTGATGATGATGCCACAGCAGCCGCCATGGCAGCAGCGGCAGCAGCAGCTGTTGCAGATGTCGGACTAGTTGCACCAACACCTGCACCTCCAATGCCACCAATTGATCCTCCCACTCCCACTCCCATTGCTCCAGCATTTGTAAGACGCTTCAGTTGTATGACATCGAGTGGCAGATGATGTGGCAAATGATGTGCACCAACTTGCGATAAGCTGCCCAACGTTGTGGCCGCTGCCATTGTGGCAGCTGCTGCTGCCGCCGCTGCCGCTGCCGCCGAGGTGGCATTTCCCGTTGAATTCGTTGTGGTAATGGTGCTGCCCGCATGTGAGGCGCCACGTCCACGCTTACGCTTGGGCAAAATGCCCTTGCGTGCCATATAGAAGCGTATGGTGGAGACGGGTATGTTGAACATATTGCTGACCGTTTGAAATGTTTCACCTTTGGATACGCACTTGGCCGCCTGCGCTAACGATGCCTCCGATCGGCGTACCCGTTTATACGATGTATAACCATCGATAGAGCTGTGCAACAGCGATGAGCCCGATGTGTTGGCGCTTGTATCCAAATCCGTGTCCATGCTCAAGGATAAACCAGTTGCCACAGACATGTTGCTTGCATTTCCAGTTGCCACAAAACCGCTGCTATCATTATCCTCATCATGGGCGGCCACATAATTGTGATCATCCTCGATGGTGGAGTCCAAATGATGTTGCAACTGTTGCAGCTGTTGTTGTTGTTGTTGCTGCTGCTGCTGCTGGTGTTGCTGCTGTTGTTGTTGTTGTTCTTGTTGTTGCAACAGTTGCACGCTGAGTTTGTTGTCCTCATAATGCTCGCTATAGGCATTCCAATTGTTGCTCGCATCATCGGCGGAATCATCCTCAGTTGGCGCATTCGAATTGTTGGAAGCTGCTGCCGAGGAGCCAGCATTTGTTTGTTGTTGTTGTTGTTGCTGCTGCTGCTGTTGTTGCTGCTGCAGCTGTTGTTGTTGCAACAATTGCAACTGCAGCGCATCTTTGCCATTTGTTTGCTGTCGTTGCTGGCGTTGTTCCTTCTGCTGCTGTTGTTGTTGCTGCAACAGCAATTGTTGCTGCAGCTGCTGCTGTTGTTGTTGCTTGGCGGACAATGCCGTTGTGCTTGTTGTGGATGTTGTTGAATTGGTGGCCGTATCATCCGTCTCTGTGCTGTCCAATTGTTGTTGTTGCTGCTGCTGTTGTTGCTGCTGCTGCTGCTGTTGTGCCTCTTGTTTCAGTGACGAAGTTGTCTCCTGTGTTGCCAACTCCTGTCGCATTTGTTGCAACTGTTTGTAGTTGATAGCCGCCTCCGATCCATACAAACCACGTATACGCAATTGTTCCGCACAACGCAAGAGTTGTCCTAATCCCGCCTGCGTTACGTTCACCTCGCCCTTGTACATGAAATCAACTAACGCTTGAATTTCCCAGAGTTTGATTTCGCTGGGCAATATGATCACTGGATGCTTGCATGGATTCTCGGCCAGAATGGCCTCAAAGTATGTGGAGCATGCGGCCAAAACGAGTCGATGGCAATGCACCTGATGACCTTCACAGGCCAAGGTCACGTCCACGAATCTCTGACCCGCCAACAGCTGTGGAAAGGCAGCACCAATGCTGCCCAAATGACTGTTCCATCGCACACAGAACTCTTGTGTGGCAGCACTCATCGTGTGGCTTGTGTTGCAGCTGTGAATCCTCTCTCTCTCTCTCTGCCCACGCCACGCCACGTGCAACACTCAATCAATCAGATTGCAGTCTCTCCAGTCTCCAATGTCCTCCAATTACCAGGTTTCCAGTTACCAGTCTTCCCAGTCTCTTAACTCCAAATGGAAGCCGTTGGAAGCTCTCGGATTGGAAGCTCAAAAAGTCAGGCTCGTTTATCTGCAAGGAAAATGTGAAAGTCAAAATATTAATATTAATTCATATTATAATTTTATTAATTTTATTTATTTATTTTAGTAACCATGCTAAAAATTTAGTGAATTCATCATTTATAAGTATGAAAACCTTTGTTCACACAAGTTTTACACACTTCTAAATAAATTATTGACTTAAATCATTATAAGTAAGTAATTCCATTTTTTTTTATATAATTACAATTTATTCTTTTAAAAAGACGCAGAATATATTTTTACATAATAATATTTAAATAAATTTCAAAAAGACAACAAATAATTTATCTATATATATAATATTCTTTGTCCTGACTCATTCACTGATTAACTGACCATTGCACAGCTATACCATAAGAGCTAGGAAGCTGAAATTTTCACACAACATAGTTAAGAGAATTTTATCGTGCATAAAGACGGCGTTTTGCGAAATTCGAAATGCAAGGGGGTCAAAGTTCACACTTCGAGTTAATTACTTAGTTTGAAAAGCTTTGTTAGTTTTAAAGCTATCTTAATCAACCAAAACTCTATACATTTTTAAGAGATTTTCGGTGGGTTTCGCTTTCTGTAGCACCCCTGATTGTATCATATAGGTGCCATAGAAGCAATCGAATGCAAGTAAATCTTTAGTATGAAAGTTTTTTGATTTTCAAGATATCCCAGCCAACTGCCTGTTACATCCTGAACAAAAAGAAAAAACTATAAAATATTTAATTATTATTTTTGTTAATTTATTATTTGCATTTCCTTCATGTAAACACCCTCATAACAAATTTTAAAAAATAACCAAAAAAAATTAAATGTGTAATAAAAAATTTAAATATGAAAATTACAAATGTAATAATTCATTTACTCGTTCATTAACGTTATTTCTATTTATTTAATTTTTTTGTAATCATTAAACTGTATTTTTTAAAAGTAGGCAATATTAAAACTAATTAAATTAGGAAATTAATGTTGAATAACGATTTTGCACTAAACGAATTTGTAACAAATAATTATATTAAATGTTAAATGCAATAAAATGTTAAATTTAAGCACTAGCTTGATCATTTATTCGTTTTGAAACACCCAATTTATCAGTCATTATCAGTCAAACACTAATTTGATCGTTTATTCATTATTCAAAGATACATTCGATCGTTTGTCTAGTTAACTATTAATTTTACCTATAATGTTTTAATTCACAATACTCATTTATAGTGCATATCGATTCATTCACATTATTCGTCCATTCAATCGCATTTATTCATGCACTCATTATTAATATCATTCAAAAAGTATTTTACAGCCAATCATTTGTTCATTCACAGTATTCGTTTCAATATATAAGCTATTCGTTCACATTATTCGTTCCGATCTACGAGTTATTCGTTCACAGCAACTGTGACAATCGGAAAATACAAGATTCACTTTATTCAAACAATTTGAATAAGAAATTCAATAAAAATTAGCAAAATGCAACAAAACACAAAATAACAACAAATTTCCGTTGTTGTTGTTGTTTTAGTTGTCGGCAGATTTCTTTTGCACTTGAAAACACGAACAACAACAAAGCGAGCGCCAAATAAAAATGGATAGGAAAAAATTAAACCGAAAATATTCTTTCAGCTTGAAGTTAACAACAATTTTAACAAATGGAAATTGATTTTTTTTCTAAGGAAATAATAAAAATAAAATAGCACAAGAATAAACAATTTAACTTAGCGGTGGCTGAACACAAAATTTTAAACAATTTGTATTTGGTTTACTTGATTTTGTAATGATTTTTGTTAAATGCGCCTCTTTGCTCCTTATTATTTTATTTTGCAATGTGACAACGCGCGTTGCGCAAAATTTTATTTTGTACAGACTCCTGTCTGTGCTTAAAAATGTAGTTTGTGCTTCTTCCTTTTTGGTATCTCTGTTCTTGCGTGTGTGTGTGTGTATGTGTGTGCGTGCCTCTCTGTGTACGTTACTGCATGAGTATGTGTGCTTGTTCTTGTCTTGGTCTTTTCCTTTTCGTATTTTTTTCTTCTTTTTGCATTAAACAAACGCCAAAAGACAAAGAATTATACTGAAAAAGTAAAGTAATAAAAATCAAGCATAACAACAACCGACGGCAACGACGAAGACTACGACAGCAGCAACAACAACAACGACGACGACGATGAAGAAGACGACGACGACGAAGCGAGCCAGGAAAGCACACAGGCTGCCGCTTGTTGTTGTTACTGCTGCTGCGGTTAGCGCCAATGTGTTGGTGCGGGAGAGTGGAACAGAAATATGCTGCTGCTGTAGTTGTTGCTGCAGAAGAGCAGAGCAATTTTGAGCACTTTACTTTAGCATTTTGAAAAGGAAGCAGCGAGCAAAGCAGGAACAACAAAAAACAAGGGAGCATGGCACACACACACACACAAACTCACAAGCATTAAGAGCAAAATACCGTGTGTGAGAGTGAGAGAGCGCGTTTGCGCAGTAAGGCAAGGAAATGGAGCAAAGGAAGTTAAATAAAATTGCATAGTGGGACAAACTATCTATGAACTAAAATTATATTTGGCCACCGGGCACAAAAACTTAAAATTGATAATAAAAAAATAAATAAATAAAAACATTTTTTAAAATTTCCTTTCTAAAACATATTCAAATTAATTTTTCAAACAATTTACACACTACGATTCTGTTTTTCTATATTTTTGCCCGATTTCTTAAATATTACGTATCATATTTAGGCTATTTAAAAGTAAAAGAGAAAAGGATTTTAAATTAAATAGTCTAAAAAATTCACTTACATCATTTAAAATCATTTTAAAAAAGGTTTAATATATTTATTATTAATCATAATAGTCAATTGGTTTCATATCTTTTCAAAATTTAGTATAATAATTTAAAATATTTTAATAACCGGTTCAAACGGGTTAAAAAATAAATGAGATGCAAGCATTAATGCATAAGTGTGTTCACTGTAATTGCACCTGTTTGTTTTGCATTCCACTTGTGTATGAGAGCGTCGCGAAAAGGGATATAAAATAGTATGTTAAACAATAAAAGAGAAACGAAAATCGAAATAAGCAAGCAGCAAGAGTGCACTGCATGTGGTAACAAAAATCCCAATTGGAAACTTGCACAAACTATAGAAGCACATCAATGTAACGGTTATTTTAAATGCCTTCAACTACAGAAACATAATATTATGCGAATTTTTTTTTTTTTATTAATGTAAGATGCTTTTTATATCTTTAAAAACGCCAGTATAGTCAACATTCGATTCTGCAAATTCGCAATTGGCGCAAAGCAAAAAACCAAAAACAAACTCCTTGTTCTTAGTAGAGAGCGAGAGAGCGTTGAGGACAAAACACGAACAGCCCCTGTGCGCTCACTCGTTCGCTCTCGCTCTTTCACACAAGGAGGCCCAAGCAAAATTGGCAGCAGCAATAAAAACAATAAAAATTTTCCAGCAAAAGGAAACAACAATAAAACAGAATTACACACATACATATATATGTGTATGAATGCATGTACATATGTATGTGTGTATGCTTTGAAGACGACGCCGTTGCGGCAGCACAAAGGAGACTGTAACACAAAAATAGCATTAAAAGCATGAGTAAAACAACAACAATGCGAAAACTATGACAGCAAAAAATAACCGCAGAAAGGCTGAGCACAAAACGAACGAAGTTGTAATATTTGCAGCACAATTTTAATAATTGGGGGTTGAAAACTTGTTTTAATTTTTGCGTATGTGTGCATGTAATAAAAATTTACAAACAAACATATGTATGTATGTATGTATGTATATATTTTTATTGCAAGGCATTAGAATAATATTTCACAGTTGCATATTTAAATAATCTGACGTTGGCAATTTATTGCAAGCTTTGTATATGTACATACACCTACACATACACACAAGCAAATCGGCATCCTTATTTTTTTTTTTTGCTTTTGACCGATCTTCAGCTGTAAAAACAAGCATCAATGAAGCGACAGCAAACGAAAGCAAAAGCAATGCGCAGGCCATCAAAACTACACACATACATCTATATATATGAATGCTATTGGTATGAGGGAACATGTGTTGTCGGCAAAAAAAAACAAAGCAAAACAAAACAAAAAAAGCTGTCGTTGCAGGAGACCAAAGAAAAGTAAAATCAAAATGAAATTGCCCGTGACAACAAACTGGCCGCTATACAGAGTTAAAGTTATCGATAGATTTGGACACTTATTGGCATAGCAAGCAGTTTCTAATAGCTGTTTAAAAAAAAGGACGTTAATTTCAAATTTGCGCAAAAATTTAATTTTAAGTAATTTTTAAATATCTACATTATTATTTGCGTATTTCTACATTTGCAGGTTTCAACTGGCTACATATACATTTGTATAGATTAGAAAGTCTTATATTTACTTTTGTATTTGCAAAAAAGTTTTATAGCAGAAAATACGAACAAAATCAGTATATAACATTAAGGCTAAATAGATCGATCGATAAATGCACTTCTTTAGTTGAAGGAATATCACTAATAATTTCCGTTTGTTTTTGTTTTTGTCGTTTCAAAAGCAAACGAGAAAAATAAATTCATGCAATGCAAAAACGCTGCAGGAGAGCTAAGCAAAGTCAAAATTTGAAGAAAGAGAGCAAAATATCGGTTTTGGTCTCTCGCACTCACACTCTCCCGTTCGCACTCTCTCAGAGTGCCGGGCTGTACAGTGCGTTTGTTAAAGGAACAACCATGTCGAAATAACAAACAAAAAGCAGCGGCAACAGCAACAACAACAATAAAGCTGAAGCACAAAAAGGAAGCACAGACACAGGCAACAGCATGTGAGCGTGTATGCGTTTGTGTGTGTATGTGCGAGCTGTGTGGGCAAAATAAATCGCAAGAATCGCTGCAAATAAAACGAAGAAACTAAATAAATAAAGCCGGGAGAGCTTCAACGTCGCGTCAGGCAAAAAATTATGCATTATTTAGCTTGTTGAAATGGAGTTGGAAATTTCGCTTGGAGACAAAGGCATCAATTAAACAACAATATAAACACACAACACACACATGCAATATATTTGGTTCTGTTTGATGCGATTTATTTATTTGTGGCACCGACATCGTCGACTGTTTATATTTAGTTGCAAGGATATATACATATGTATGTACATACACAGTTACACATGCCTATGTTATTACTTTGTTATTACCTTTTATTTCTGGCCGTTGTTGTTTGATGTGTTTATTAGGCGCGTGTTTTGTCCCCTTCTCCTTTACTCCTGGCGTCCTTTTTTTGTTTAACAAAAATCTTACACTACAACCTTACGGTGCGCATACATATACAATTACAAAAACACACACACGCACACACACCGACACATACACATTATACAAAGTCGAACACACAAGACTTAACGAACACAATGTATATTGATTTTTCGCAATGTTAATGTTTAATAAAGCCAGCACACACACACAACCATACACACACAGCGAGTTGCAAACAACTTTTGAATATGTTTCGCACGACGCGCAACGCGCGTGTTTTTTTTTTGAAACATCAACGAATGCGATTAGAAAGCGCAAGCAATGCTCTGTGTCTCACTAACATCTCAATAACAATAACAATAAACAGTTTACACGGTTACCGCGTGCACGGCTCAAAATCGTTGTTTTAAATGTGTGTTTTGAAATGGATATTTTAAGTATAATTTACTTTGCGCACTGCCAACTTCATGCACTGGTGTGGAGGGCTGCCACCCGGTCCACAGGTTGCCACCCTGCAAAAATCTCCGATCTGGCAGCATGTACCATTTTAATCAAATTACAAAATTGGTTGCACCCAAGAAAATAAACCATTTTTTTTTAATTTTTCTTAATATTGAAGATAAAATTTGTAAAATTTTTCCAGAATTTTTGTTGGAGTTTTGTTGATTTTATATATATTTTTCATTAATTAGTTTTGTAACTTCCCTCCCCTTGGGCAGACGAGCTTTAAACCTTTTTCATTAATTTTATCTAATTTCGAATTTAATTTTAATCAAATTGTTAATTTATTGCACAGCTATTCCGTTTTGAAATGCACCTAACTATAATTTAAATTTATCAGTGTGGCCGCACACAGTTAGTATTATAGCTGCCAACTTTGCTGAGAAAAAAATAGCTTTTTCTGGCCGGAAAGCATAAATAGTAGCTGACATTTTTTTGAAAAGTTGTTAAAAAAAAAAAAATAGAACAGCAACATTTGAAGAGCGCGCCAAATGCAGATTTTGTTTTTTTTTTAAACGTTGGCAAACGCCAACCTTAAATCTCAGAAAAAAATTAGCGAGCTTATACCACTATGCAAAATTAAAGAATTGTTTAAAAAGTACATTTGTTATTTAAATTGTACGCCAAGACCATTTTTAGTTCCGAAAAGTCGACAGACTGCAGTCAGTTTCTTAAATGAGGAGCATTTCTGTTAACAAGATAACTTTTCTATTTCACCGATAAAGTTTATCCGGATAATAAGTATATAATATAATGGTAAGAAAGGAATAAATGCATGAAAGGGATATGAAATATAGTACTAATGTGTGACTAATTTGTTTAACAGCAATTTGATCATATTCTGTGGAGTCAGGCTATCGATAATTTTCTGTTAATACGAATGGAAATATTCGATAAGTACAACTCAAAATCTATATAGATTGTAATTTTAACTCGACATGATTCCAACAAAAGTTCTTTAAAAAATTTGAATATTTTAGCTTTAAAAAGACCCAAAAGATTTCATAATTTTCATGGATTAATTACGAATTCCAAGGTGTGGCAACGTTCAAAATACGGCAACTTTTTTTGCTGCCAGGTGGCAATGTCACACCAAACGATTTGATACAACTCTACAGTGGCCGACGTCTTCTCATTCATAATTTTTTTTTCGATGTAATTTTTGCTCTTTCGTGTACTTTTTTAACGAATAAGAATAATGTGTTAAGTGTTGAATGTGAATCGTATCCGTCGTGTGTTCGTGCAGACGTGCAATTGTTAAACTACAGCAATAAACTGGTACGCTTTCGCCTCCTCACACAAATACAACGACAATATAAAATTTTTGCCGTCGTTTTGGCGTTTTTTTTTGTTGAGCTCAAATAGAAAATTACACATAATTAACAATATGCGCATACACGATCATATTGTCAGCAGATCGAATGTTAAATAGCGGGCGGATAACAAAGAAAGAAAACAGAAAAAAAAACTGCAGTTTTTAAGCCTATTTCCTATGCCAGAGTTGAAATTGTTAGTGGGCGGTGTTTTTCATATTAACATTTTCTTTTTTGTTTATGTGGCATACGTGTTCGCAGCAATTGGGCTACTTTGTAGTCTTATGTGCGCGCATTATTCAGGCATTTCAGATTCGATTTTGCTAAATTTGACTCTCGGATTTTTGTGATTATTGCTGCGTGGCAAAAATCAATGCAAAAAGTGTTTTTTTTTTAAATAAGTACATCGCATAGCAATTTTTCACTGTTCACACGTACATACATATGTCAATGCAAGTGTGTGTCTATGTGTGTGAGTGTGTCGGAGCGCAACTCAACATGGCTGACAGTGTGGTGGGCTATGAGGAAGCGGCAGTGCTGCCTTATTTTAAAACAAATGAGGGGCATTAAAAACTCAAGAAATATAAGTAATTTTATGGAATTCCGTATTTAATTTCAATTATTTTGTATTTAAATCAGTAACTGTTTTCTTTCTTTTTATGTATGTGGTCACACTTGTACGGCGCGCATTTTGACATTTCAATATTTGACTTTGTCATGCACAAATACAAGCGCATACAGCGAGCTTACACCAATAGCAAGTAGCAGTAGCTGTGGTGTATTCAATCGAAACACACCATAGGGGCCGCCTCTGTCACTGACTCTCGTACTTGTTATTGTGTCTGTCAGTGTTGTCGCCCATGTCGATTCATTAATATACAATATAACATTTTTTTTTTATTACCTGCCGACAGTCGACAGTGCAATTATTATGTGAAAATTCAAGTGAATAATATTATAAGTTATATATAAGTTAGAGTTGAAATAAAATAACAGTTAAAAAGGAAGTTTTCTGATACATTTCGGTTGTGTATGTGTTCCTGTGTGTGTGCTTTTGAGGGGAAAAACGTTGGCCTTTTACTACTGCTGTTATTTAGTGCTCTTTTAGAGGCGGTGACGCTACCGCCGCTTACTTTCTAATAATAATAGCAATAAAAGCAACAATAGAAACAAGTACTTTGCAGCTTAATTACATGCACTCATACATACACATATTGCTTGTATTTGGGTTTTGTTTTTGTTATTAATAATACCGGAGTTAAACAAAAAAAAAAGTAAAAATTATTCGTTTTTTCACCTTCTTTATACAGTTTTTGGTGTATCTTCGCAAGCAAAGCGAAACGAAAATTGCTAAAAACCGAAACGATACCGAAGTAACAAAAGAAATATAACAAACAACAACAACGAACGACCAAAAAGAAAAATAACAGCAATAAAACAAAAACAAAAGTCAACGTCAACGTTGACGCAGACAACAGTATTCGTATTCTCTATCCCGCTCTAACTTACACTCGTTATCAACAATAATAAAAGTGCGTGTGTAATCTCTCCAAACCAAACAAGAAGAAGAAACATCTGAAACTAACTGACAGGAGCAGCAAATAACAACAACAACCAGAACATCTCTCAACTTCAGAAAGAGAGTGTGTGCGTGTGTGTGTGCCAAGCAAGAGAGAGAGAGAGAGCGCGCCACAATAGCCAGTCAAGATGACGCAACCGTTACCCATACGCTTTCAAGAGCATTTACAGGTGAGTAAAGTACTAAAGGGGAGTGTAAAAGGGTTGTGGGTTGAGGGGGGGAGGGACACTGATTTGTTCATTTAATTTGAGTGCCACAAAACAGATGCAGAGTCTCGAATGGCCAACCACTTGTTGTTGACCCAAACGAGATTCTGCTTCTTACCATATGGCCACCATAGTAATACTATATAACAATTGGAATGCAACAATTCTTATAAGAAAATGCATTGCACTGTGGTTAAAGGGTTTATGAATAACTTTTATTTGGTATATCACATTTACAGTACTTCAAAAAGTTATAACTTAATAAAAAAAAATAGAATTATAATATATATAATAGAATATATATATCAAAACAATTAATATATACCATTAAATATTTTATAAAAACAATTGTAAAACATTTAAAATTTTGTATTGTCATGTTGGTTAAATGATATTTGAACCACAGTAAGAAATGCGTAAATGACATTTCTTAGTAATTTAACAAACTAGTAAAAACGATTTACTTTTTCCGTTTCGATGATTATTCACGCTTTTACGAAAATGTCAAATGAGTCACAGTCAGTCGGAAGCAAGCAAGCCGGCAGACGCCTTCGTTATTGTTGTTGTTGTCAGCTTTTGCTGCTCACTCTCACACGCTCTTTCTCCACTGTGTTTATCGCTATGTGTGGATGTTTGTTGCTGGGTCTTGGATTTCGGCTTGGAAATTGTTCTTTTCTTTTTGTTCTTTTTTGCTGATAAACTAACTTGTCGAACAAAAACAGCAGCTGTGGCATCAGCAAGTTGCTCCAATTTGTCAGATAGTTGCTCTCTTTCTATCCCACTGGCTATCTATCTGTCTATCGCTGCATGCCAAAATGCAACTGTTATTAGTGAATATGCACACACACATGCTTAAATATGCATATGTGTGTGTGTCTCTTGGAAATCAAAGAGCATGCAAACGTTGCCGGTGACAAATGCCGGCTTGCATACCCATACAGTCAAACCAGTACATATACATGTACCACACACACACACACACACACACACACACACCTGCATGCCTTGAAGTTGGTGTTGCCAAACCGGTTTCACAATATAATGACGAAAGCTTTTGGGTTTTTTCCTTCTTTTTTTTATTTTCTTTTCTTTTATTTTCTGATTGCAAAAGGAAATGCAGCAAACGTTGATTTTAATGTTTCGTCTTTTTTTTTGTTTGTATTCAATGCAAATCGTTTGTGAGATGTGCATTTTGTGAGAGGCAGGTGGAAGTTCATTGGCTGACAGAGCAACATGTTACGTCTTTTTCCCCACTTCACTCCCACTCCTATAGGCGCTGTGGTGAAATACACACACGACCTGCACACATACACACATACATGAGCTAGCTAATGTACGTGTATTTTCATACAAGTGGCTCTATATTCACCACACTTTAGCATGTTGTAACTTAAGCTTAGCCGCTTGCTTGTTGTTGTCTCGTTTTGATTAAGTAAATCAAAGATTTTTTTTGTTATTGTATTTTAAACCGTTCTCGTTTTCTTGTCATTGGTGTACGCGATGCACGAGTATTTACAGTTACTATGTCGTGTACAATAGACATACACACATATTGTATGTACATACATATGTATGTACTTACAAATGAAGCTGCCCATTTTATTATCGTCATCGTTGTTGTTGTTGTAAATTTCACTTGTATCCATGTCAGAAAGTCAGTCGGCTGCAACGCGTTAGGGCGGTTCAGTTTTATGGGGCAACGCTTTATCTTATCTTTGGTCTCATTTCCACACTTGTTAAATTTGTTGGCCTCTAGGGAGATGTATGCTTTGCAAATCGATATACGATTTATCTATATGTATATCAAAAGAAATGGACACTGTTAATATTGTGCTGCACTTTATTTCAACAATCGATTACATGTCAATATGTTAATATTGTGAACCACCCTACTTTTCTATTTAAATTAGATATTACGAGTATATTATAACATTTGTATTTGCTTGTTACTACTTAAAATATAAAATAAAGCCGTCATATTGCTCGATGAATTTGTCTCAGCTATATTGTGTCAAAATTTCAGCCTCCTTGGTCCTACCGTTTGGGCTGCACAAATATCAGTCGGTCAGGACAAACCGTTTTATATATAGAGATAAGTCATCTTTTCGACTATAGATAACATATCAGCCTTAAGCTCATATTGGGACTCCCAATTTGGGAGACACCCTACTCTAAAATGTCAAGCGATTCGTATACACTAAATTTGATTATGGAACACGACAGTCGGCCGTCTTTTTTGTATGTCGTCGTCGTCGTCTCCGTCTCTCACTAAGTGCGAAATGACCACATATGTTAATTTGTAATTGACATAAATAAATTTGAAAACACGAGAGAGATAGAGAGAGAAAAAGCAAATAAAATAGAAAATCCTACCTTGGGATCACTTTATCTTAAGTTACCCCAGTTTTTTAAGCTTTCGTATTTCGTATTTGGTGGGAGGTCAAATTCAAATCAATAATCCTATAAAGCGTACACTATTTACCATTTATAACACGCCAAAAAGTAGACAACAAATCGATAAGCACAAATCTACAAACACACAAATGTAATGTTTCTTTTATATATATATATGTATATACATATATGTACAGTAAATATGTCTAATGAACGCCCCCTTAATGTTCCGCAAAAACGTTCTATAAACAATTGTTTGCTTTGTGTTTGCTTATTGGAATTTTAGCTAGAGTTACGTTTGAAATTGATAACTGGGCGTATCTCTGCTCTCTATCTGAATTATATAGAGTTGGAGATTATCATGTCAAATCAATGCACTTTGATAAATAGACGATATCTTTTATCTTATCTGACTAACATATGTATATAAAGCATAGTAAATTATTTACTATATTATAGATTATAGATCGATTGCTTGGATAATTTCGCTATTCCCTTTTTCTGATTTTCTGTATTAATCATTTATTCGCATTGTTGGAAATGTTTTGAGGGGTGAACCATACCGATTACTGCAAGAACAGGCATGTCCATTTAAGTAGTAACACTTTCACATATGCACATATAATTATTATGTACGCTTAAATGATAATAGAAAAGCTGATATTTATATATCATTTTTTTATGCTTGTTATTTATGTGATTCTTTCTTTTATCCGGTTTTTATGGGGTGTATGTGCCAGGCACAGCTTTAGCAAACAATACTGATAAGCATATTTCTTGCTCTTTTTTTGTTCTTATCAGCGACTTGTTTGACAGCTTTTCTAAAAGAACGTTTTCTTTATGAAATATGAAACATTGTAAAGAATTTGCAAAATTAAATAATGATGCGATGTTTAAATATTTAATGAATAGGTGAATAGGTGAAAGAAGAACTGTTGTTAATTTTTCTGTTGTGTAGTCTAAAAGTTAACTTGTCAATTTTCCAATTTGTTAAATTTTTAAATGCACAGGCAACGCCGGTTAACTGCCAGACAAGTGTATATCATATAATTATATTATATAAAATATACATACGTAAAACAAACCGAAAATAAGAAATTCTTCATTCATTTTTAGCTACTTGTTATCGTTATCGGTGTTGTGCTTTTGTTGTTATTAACTTTAGTACAGCCTAATAATGAAATTAAAATGGCAAATCGCCATTTTGGGCTGTTTTTTTGGGTGTTTTTTTTTTTTGTTATTTTTGTTATACTTTTTTCTCTTTGTTTTGTCTTTGTTCAAGTGCATTGCATTTAAAGAATTACAAACACTCGCACATATGTACATATATCATTTGTATAGCACAAGCCAAAGAGGAAATAAAATTTTGAGTGACATATAGAAGAGAGCAAGAGAGAATAAGAGAGAGAGAAAGCACGAGCGAGAGTGCTTAATCGATAGCAAAACCTTGAACTTTTCTCATTTGTTTACCAAAACGATCAGTCTATATATTTTTTTTTTTTGAATGTGTTGGTGGAATGGGGATGATAGGGGGCTATCAAGGGGGTTTGACAATTGCGTTTTATATTTGCTTGAATCGAGAGGAAAAGAATTGAAGAGAGAAAGAGGAAGAAAGTACGGGGGGAGGGGGTGTAGCTTTGATTTATTTAACTGATAAGCTGATCATGAAATTTTAAATCGAATCTGATTTGATTTGCTAAAAGCAGCTTTGAACACCGTCTAGACGTTAGACTAGACATGAAATCGATTTTATGTATTTAAAAACTTAGAATGCAATCATAGAACGTAATTAATATAAATCTTAACAATTTTTGTATATTATCATAAAATTCAAGGGAACTGTAACTAATTGTAATTGTTAAATATTAACTGTTAGAAAAAGCTATAGACGAGTGAACCTTACTCTGAGAGACCCTGTGTTGATGTGGTAAAAAAAAGCAATAATGTCAAAAATCAAAAAATGTTAATGACGAATTTCAAAAGTACTAAATACAAAATGTATCTTGAGTAATGTCCGAATTTATTATGCGATCATAATGAATTTTGTAGGTCACATCGACACTTTAATACTGTGACTGAACTCTAGCTCTTATATTAGCTTTTCTAAATTTGTAAAAGCTAATAATATAAAAATACAATCAGTTTTTTTATGTCGGTAATCCGGACAAACAGTTAATGACTTTAATATTACAATTATTATTGTTATCGTTATTATTGTTGCTAATTTTATTTATTATAACTAATGTATTTTATTGCTTCTATCGCAGCTCACAAATGTTGGCATCAATCCGACATCGTTCTCCTTCAGCACGCTCACAATGGAGTCGGACAAGTTCATTTGTGTGCGTGAGAAGAGCAATGATACCGCCCAAGTGGTTATCATTGATATGAACGATTCGTCGAATCCAACACGACGTCCTATATCGGCGGATTCGGCCATTATGAATCCGGCCAGCAAGGTGATTGCGCTCAAAGGTAAAACTCAATTGATAAATGTATTTAAGTGTATACTTAATAATGTATTTCTCAATTTATAATTGTAGCGCAAAAGACGCTGCAGATATTCAACATTGAGATGAAATCGAAAATGAAGGCGCACACGATGAACGAGGATGTGGTGTTCTGGAAATGGATATCGTTAAATACGCTCGCATTGGTCACCGAAACGAGCGTCTTTCATTGGTCCATGGAAGGGGACTCGATGCCACAGAAGATGTTTGATAGACATAGCTCCCTCAATGGATGTCAGATAATCAATTATCGTTGCAATGCCTCACAGCAATGGTTACTCCTTGTTGGCATCTCGGCATTGCCAAGTCGTGTCGCTGGCGCCATGCAATTGTATTCGGTGGAACGCAAAGTGTCTCAAGCAATTGAGGGACATGCTGCCAGTTTTGCCACCTTTAAAATTGAGGGCAACAAGGAGCCAACAACATTATTTTGCTTTGCCGTACGCACTGCAACCGGTGGCAAATTGCACATCATTGAGGTGGGCACACCACCAAATGGTAATCAACCGTTCCCAAAGAAGGCCGTCGATGTATTCTTTCCCCCAGAGGCACAAAATGATTTCCCAGTTGCGATGCAAGTTTCCGCCAAGTACGATACAATCTATTTGATAACCAAATATGGATATATCCATCTGTACGATATGGAGACGGCCACGTGCATCTACATGAATCGCATATCGGCCGATACGATTTTTGTGACAGCACCGCACGAGGCCAGCGGTGGCATCATTGGTGTCAATCGCAAGGGTCAAGTTTTGTCCGTAACTGTCGATGAGGAGCAGATAATACCCTACATTAATACCGTACTCCAGAATCCAGATCTAGCACTACGCATGGCAGTGCGTAATAATCTAGCTGGCGCTGAAGATCTATTTGTGCGTAAATTTAACAAACTCTTTACTGCCGGACAATATGCAGAGGCCGCCAAGGTCGCTGCTTTGGCGCCCAAGGCCATTTTACGTACACCGCAAACGATTCAACGTTTCCAGCAGGTTCAAACACCGGCGGGATCGACAACACCACCATTACTTCAATATTTTGGTATACTGCTCGATCAAGGGAAATTGAATAAATTCGAATCATTGGAACTATGTCGTCCCGTGCTCTTGCAGGGCAAGAAGCAATTGTGTGAAAAGTGGCTCAAGGAGGAGAAGCTGGAGTGTAGCGAAGAGTTGGGTGATCTGGTCAAGACATCTGATTTAACGCTCGCCTTATCCATCTATTTGCGTGCCAATGTGCCGAATAAGGTGATTCAATGCTTTGCCGAAACGGGTCAATTCCAAAAGATTGTATTGTATGCGAAAAAGGTCAACTATACACCCGATTATATCTTCCTGTTGCGTTCGGTGATGCGCAGCAATCCGGAACAAGGTGCTGGATTTGCCTCAATGCTGGTCGCTGAGGAGGAACCACTGGCCGATATCAATCAAATTGTTGACATCTTTATGGAACATTCAATGGTGCAACAATGCACAGCCTTTCTACTCGATGCCCTCAAGCATAATCGTCCAGCGGAGGGTGCTCTCCAAACCCGACTACTTGAAATGAACTTAATGTCGGCACCTCAAGTGGCGGATGCCATTTTGGGCAATGCCATGTTCACCCATTACGATCGGGCGCACATTGCCCAGCTGTGCGAGAAGGCGGGATTATTGCAGCGTGCATTGGAGCATTATACAGATCTATATGATATTAAGCGTGCTGTTGTCCACACCCATATGCTCAATGCCGAATGGTTGGTCAGTTTCTTTGGCACATTGTCGGTGGAGGATTCATTGGAGTGCTTGAAGGCCATGCTAACCGCAAATCTTCGACAGAATTTACAAATATGTGTGCAAATTGCCACCAAATATCATGAACAATTGACAACAAAGGCATTGATTGATCTCTTTGAGAGTTTCAAGAGCTACGATGGTCTGTTTTATTTCTTGAGCAGCATTGTCAATTTCTCGCAAGATCCCGAGGTGCATTTCAAATATATTCAGGCCGCCTGTAAAACCAATCAGATTAAGGAAGTTGAACGCATTTGTCGCGAATCCAATTGCTATAATCCGGAGCGTGTCAAGAACTTCCTCAAGGAGGCCAAATTGACAGATCAATTGCCTTTGATCATTGTCTGCGATCGTTTCGATTTTGTGCACGATCTCGTCCTGTATTTGTATCGTAACAATTTGCAGAAATATATTGAGATCTATGTGCAGAAAGTGAATCCATCACGTTTGCCCGTTGTCGTTGGCGGTTTGCTCGATGTTGATTGTAGTGAGGATATTATCAAGAACCTTATTCTTGTGGTCAAGGGACAATTCTCAACGGATGAGCTGGTTGAGGAGGTGGAGAAACGTAATCGCTTGAAATTGCTATTGCCGTGGCTGGAATCCCGTGTCCATGAAGGTTGCGTTGAGCCGGCCACACATAATGCACTGGCCAAGATCTATATTGATTCCAACAATAATCCGGAACGTTTCCTCAAGGAGAATCAATACTATGATAGTCGCGTTGTTGGTCGCTATTGTGAGAAGCGTGATCCACATCTTGCCTGCGTTGCCTATGAGCGTGGACAATGTGATCGTGAATTGATTGCCGTTTGCAATGAGAATTCTCTATTCAAGAGCGAGGCACGTTATCTTGTTGGACGTCGCGATGCTGAACTCTGGGCTGAAGTGCTTTCCGAGGCCAATCCCTACAAGCGTCAACTGATTGATCAAGTTGTTCAAACCGCACTATCGGAGACCCAGGATCCCGATGATATATCGGTGACTGTCAAGGCTTTCATGACTGCCGATTTGCCCAATGAACTGATTGAATTGTTAGAGAAAATCATTTTGGATTCATCCGTATTCAGTGATCATCGTAATCTACAGAATTTGCTTATATTGACGGCCATTAAAGCGGATCGCACACGTGTTATGGACTATATCAATCGGTTGGACAACTATGATGCACCGGATATTGCCAATATTGCAATTAGCAATCAATTGTATGAGGAGGCATTTGCCATCTTTAAGAAATTCGATGTGAATACCTCGGCTATTCAGGTGCTCATCGATCAGGTGAATAATTTGGAGCGTGCCAATGAATTTGCCGAGCGTTGCAATGAGCCCGCCGTTTGGTCACAGTTGGCCAAGGCACAACTGCAACAGGGTTTGGTCAAGGAAGCAATTGATTCGTATATTAAAGCGGATGATCCCAGCGCCTACATGGATGTAGTGGATGTGGCCAGTAAAGTGGAATCATGGGATGATCTTGTACGTTATCTGCAAATGGCACGCAAGAAGGCACGTGAATCGTATATTGAAAGTGAATTGATCTATGCCTATGCCCGGACTGGACGTCTCGCTGATCTTGAGGAATTCATTTCGGGACCGAATCATGCCGATATCCAAAAGATTGGTGATCGTTGCTTCAGCGATGGCATGTACGATGCCGCCAAATTGTTGTACAACAATGTCAGCAACTTTGCCCGCTTGGCCATCACATTGGTCTATCTCAAGGAGTTCCAGGGAGCCGTTGATTCTGCACGTAAAGCCAACTCGACACGCACCTGGAAGGAGGTATGTTTTGCCTGTGTCGATGCCGAGGAATTCCGTTTGGCCCAAATGTGTGGACTGCATATTGTTGTGCATGCCGATGAGCTTGAGGATTTAATTAATTATTATCAGAATCGTGGATATTTTGAGGAATTGATTGCATTGCTCGAATCGGCATTGGGATTGGAGCGCGCCCACATGGGCATGTTCAGTGAGCTGGCTATACTCTATTCCAAATTTAAGCCATCCAAGATGCGTGAACATTTGGAATTGTTTTGGTCTCGTGTCAATATACCGAAAGTGTTGCGTGCCGCCGAATCGGCGCATCTTTGGTCCGAGCTTGTCTTTCTCTATGATAAATATGAGGAATATGATAACGCTGTGCTGGCTATGATGGCCCATCCCACAGAGGCGTGGCGTGAGGGTCATTTTAAGGACATTATCACAAAGGTGGCCAACATTGAGTTGTACTACAAGGCAATTGAATTCTATTTGGACTTCAAGCCATTGCTACTCAACGATATGCTGCTGGTGTTGGCACCACGCATGGATCATACACGTGCCGTCAGCTATTTCTCCAAGACGGGCTATCTGCCGTTGGTTAAACCATATCTGCGCTCCGTACAATCCTTGAACAACAAGGCCATCAATGAGGCATTGAATGGTCTGCTCATCGATGAGGAGGACTACCAGGGATTGCGCAATTCCATCGATGGTTTCGATAACTTTGATACCATTGCGTTGGCCCAGAAGCTCGAGAAGCACGAATTAACCGAATTCCGTCGCATTGCGGCCTATCTCTACAAGGGTGAGTACCATCTGAATTTGCAAGAACTGCTAACTCAGTACTCAAAGTGGCAAACAGGCTTATGGGTTTGTGACAAAGTCTGTCTGACCGTATAGGAACATAGATTTCAGAGAATGGGAAAAAAAATCATATTATTTTGTACATTAGTTATTTTTTTCATTCATTTCTATTTAATTTTTAATGATTTTGGTCAGGATGTAGAGTAAGAATTAGCTGCAACAACAACCAAGTTTTCCATACTAAGCAGTTCCCTTGTAATTCGAACTTTGACCCCCAAATTTGACCATCTTGAATAACGTAAAACGCCTTTTACGAAGAATTTGTCGCGGCTATGTTGCGTTAAAATTTAAGCCTCCATTTTACTCCACAATGATCAGAAACGGGTATCTTATAGACGGAAAACTCGACTATAGTGTTTTAAGTTGCTATAATCACATCTTACTTATCTGGTTTCCTTATTCAGGCAACAATCGCTGGAAACAGAGTGTCGAGCTGTGCAAAAAGGATAAACTGTACAAGGATGCTATGGAATATGCTGCCGAATCCGGCAAACAGGAGATTGCTGAAGAGCTCTTGGGCTGGTTCCTGGAACGCAACGCGCACGATTGCTTTGCGGCATGTCTATATCAGGTGAGAATATTACCTTTTTTTTTAAGTAATAAAGAAGATGACTAAGGGTACTAATTGAGGCAAAGATTCAGAAAAATTTATAAGAGCAAAGATTTTTGTCTATATCCTCTTGAGATCAAGTTGAACTATTGTTTATTCCCAAAAAAAAAATCTATATTTCCAAAAAGAGACAACAATTCAACTCTTTTCTGGAAATTCGCTTTTTATGTTCTCATTGTATAGCAATAACTTTTGATGAAAGTTTAAAGTCAATTGACTATAATATTAATATTTTATTATATTGCTCTTTAGTGCTACGATTTGCTGCGTCCCGATGTAATCCTGGAACTGGCATGGAAACACAAAATCATGGACTTTGCTATGCCCTACTTGATCCAGGTAACAACAAATTTCAAATAACAAATAGATTGGTATTTAAATATGGTTTATGGTTTAAATGTAATTACAGGTGCTGCGAGAGTATACCACAAAGGTGGATAAACTGGAGTTGAATGAGGCGCAGCGGGAGAAGGAGGATGATACAACGGAGCATAAAAACATAATACAAATGGAGCCGCAGCTGATGATAACAGCTGGTCCAGCAATGGGAATACCACCACAATATGCAACAAATTATCCACCTGGCGCTGCGGCAGCGGCAGCAGCGGCTGCGGCAGCGGCAGGACGCAACATGGGATATCCCTATATGTAGGCAAAAATAAGAACAATCAACATCAACAACACAATTGTAGCTGTAACAACAACATCAACAACAACAGTAGTCAACATCAACAACAACAGCAGCAAACACTACAAACAACAACAAATACAACAATTGAATGCCCACAAAACTCACAAACAATTTGCATGAGAATGAATTCAAAAAAATCAACGACCAATACAACAACAACAACTATAACAAGAACAAACAACACAACAACAACAACAAGAGCACGCGTAGAGAATATATACACTAATGTTATATATTTATATTAGTTCATATAATGTTGAGATACACATAAAATTTAATAACAATTCAAATCGGTTAGTTGCTTGTTTTCAACAACTTTTGATTTTTTCGTTCATTTTTGATTTATGTTTCAACTTTTGAAAATCTGGTAAAATTTGTAAAATTCATGTATGCTAATGCTTGTAATTAACTATTTAGTTGTAAAACTTTTCAAAAGTTGAATTATTAAACAATATAAACTAAAAGTATGCCAGCTCTTTCTAATACATGCTCACTCCCGCTTTTTCCTTCTCTTTCTAATCCAACAACAGCTACAAAAGCAACTAAGCGAATGCATGAGCTGCTACAACAACAACAGCGCAAACTCAACAGCAACAACAACAACATGATGAAAAGCTAAAGATAAAATATATATATAAATAAAAATAATAACAAAATTAAAAAGCGACAACAAAAACTAGTGTTCAGCAGAAGTTTAAAACAAAAAACAAAACAATGAATGGTCGTAGTTTATTATTATTATTAATATTATTACATTTTAAGCATAAAACACAAACAACAAACACCCACACACCACATACACACACAAACATAAATACATATATATATATAAATACAAATTAAATAAATAAAATTTATTAATTAATAAAATAAAACATAAAAAGCAAAGGACGATGAACGGCAAATAATAAAAATGTGTTTATGTTTAAGGCGTAACAACAACAAACACCTTATAAACATTAAAAGAACAACCAACATTTTTTGAAATTAGCAAAGAAATAAAATTAAAAAAAAACAAATAAATCAAAAGCAGGCACAGTTAATGTTTAAAATGTATTAAATATTTCAATTGTGCAAATTGTGAATCATTGCTTTTGTTGTCAAGCACACACACACACACACACCATCCATCCACACACACACACATACACTTATTATTACTGCTGAAAAAAGTTTATCTAACGAAATTGTAATTGTTTGTATAAAAAAAAACGAAACACAAACTCACGAAACATTCTACAACTTAAAGTAAAGATTTTAACTTAAAGCAAATTATAAAAAAAAAATCGAAAATAAAAAAGATAATAAGCGAAAAATGATAACAAATTTAAAAGAAAAACCACAAAAAGAAATCCATTAACGTAGCACGTTAAAAAGTAATTAAAAATATATATAAAATATAAATGCAACGTTAATTCATAATAATTTTAAATTTAGAAATTTTTTGCGTTCCACAAAACACGATCCACGATCCACACAAAACACTAACTAGTAAACTTTCCAATTCGCATAACGAATCAACCAGACGATGATGAAATCAATTGAAGCAAAATTCAATTCCAACTATAATTATATGCAACATATATAGAAAATAAAAAAAAAAAAAAAAAAAACATGCCACTGCAAGCATATAATCTATTATTATTGTTTTCATTTTGTTTAAATTACATATTATTACTCCTTGTCTCAATACGTAAAATCTTTACTTTATAAATTTCCTCGATTATTTTCCCTCAATTTTTTTTTGTTTTTTTTTTGTTTAATACTTTTTTATATTGTATGTTTGCATGTTGAATGTATGATTTAGTTTTGCTATCGTTCAGGAGCGATGAAATAATGATTATATTAAAGAATAAATATATATACTGATCATTATTGTACTATTATGATTATTATTATTATATTATTATTGTCTATTAATATTATTTTGTGTAATTGCTATTATTATATACATATTGAAAATATACAAAATATAAATTACATTTAAAACGTTATCTTTTTACTGTTTGAACGTTGGGTGTATATTTGAGGCGGTGTGGCAGCTTTTGTTCCCAGGAAACGGTGTGGCAGCCTTGGCTTACGGAAAAAGCTCCGTAGCCATATTCAGATCAAATTGCAAAATGGAATATTTTTATTTCGTCGTCTTTGTTAGAATTCGTATTTTTGGTTTAGATTTAAATTATACAACTTTCTTAACATTCATAAAAATTAACACCTGTATTTTATCTCATTTCGAATTAAAATTGGTTCCAAAAAAGTTACATTTCAGGAAAGCTATTAATTCATGAAAATTTCTCAAAATTTGAAGCTAAAGACTTGAAATGTGGCATGAATTTTTCTTAGAATCTTGTCGAGCTTCGAAGTTTTTTTTTAACGTTTTTTTAGAAGTGCAAATGAACAAACTCGTTGAATAGCTGGCGCCATCTAACGGAAACTAATATTCCTGGAAGAGATGATTGCATTATGCATATATAACCGAATCTTTATCAGTTGCAGGAACGAGCCATTTTGAACACTGATTAGATTGGAAAATTCAATACTTTTCAATCACTGTCCTTTTTTTATTTACTTTAAACTTTTATTTGTAGTCAACTCGGCAGCATCCTCCTAAAGAATTTGAACAATATATTTGTTTATGTGGTCATAGTGGGCACTGTCGATATGCATTCAATAATTTTATGAATTTGCAGCAATCGGATGTAGTAATTAAATGCGAAACATGTTAAATAAATTATTTTGTTTATTTATAATCGTAGTTTAATATCAGTTAAATAACATTTTGTTTTTAAAATATTATTAACAGCTTTAACAAGAAAATATTATCCTAATCCTGACCCCGTCCGAATAGAAGAACTTTTAAACGATATGCTCCGACTCACATAATGTGGACGGAGGCAAGGATTTAAATTAATAATTTTACATTAAAAATTTTCAAAGTGGAATATTTAAAATTGGAAATTAATACGGTTTGGACCGAGTCGGACCGTTGCCACATTTTATGGTCCAAAATGCTTCTGTTGATTTTTTAAATTTTGAAATTAACGGGAAAAACTGCATCCACTTTTTCCCCGTTGCCGCAGGTATCACAGACCCATCTAAATTTTTATTATACGGAGTTTAGACCTACCAGAGCGTTTTCTGGTCTACTCGAAACGGACCTTCACCAAAAAAAACAAAATCTCTTTTGGCAACTAAAAAAAGCGGAAAAAATAAAATGTGAGGAGGCAGGAATGTAAAAAAAAAAAAACCGAATCAAGAAGAATAAATTTCTTTGGTGTAGACGGACGGTCGCCAAAAGATCTGGGCTATAGCCCAAGGGATGGAACGCCAACGATGAATATATACTACAATACGTATGCAAGGTTGGTACAATTTTATTGTTCCAGGCCACTAAATGCGAAGACGATACAAAACACACAATACACATCAGTTTTAAAAGAGTTTTGATCTAGTTAATCCATTCATTTTCTACATAAACTAAACAGCTTAAGGTGTGTCACAAAAATGAACTTAATGAATGTTTGTGACTAGTGCCCTCATGTGTAAGGAAGTTAAAACGAATAGATAAACAAATTAATAAAAAAAAAAAAAAAATTGGAGCACACTGTGATTCCTTCAGAAAATCGACGTTCCTTCGAAATATAGGTTACGGTTCCGGTTTCGGTACGTCCCGAAATAGCTATTTCGGTAAAAGGTTCTATTTCAGTTATTTTCTTTCCGTTCCGGTATCAGTGCCGGTACGTAACGGTACAGCAAATCAATTTTGAAACATTTTAAAATTTTAACATGCCGTTTTATAATAAATATGACATCAAAATAAACAGAACTAGGGCAAAAAAATTTTGTTGAACGAATCTAAAAATATTTGAGTGCAGAATGAATTTAGAGGCCAAATCATGATCAAAATAACATTCCGCTTGAAAATCGGTTCAGTTTTGACAATGTTATGACGGTTTGACTTTGGTCAGACTTTGGATTGGTCTAGCACTTTACAAGTCAAAAATTTCATTCAATTTTCCATGATTTTTGACAAGAAAATTAAGTGTCTCAGAGTCAAGTTTAAAGTGCTGTCTTATAATAATTACGATATGAGGGTTGATTAAAAGTGAAAACTTGAGATTAAAAATTTTGAATTTTCGAAATTTCAAAGGGAGGACCCTTACCATCGAAATCGAATCTTGGTCGAAAATAATTAAATTTTCTAAATGAACAAAAATTGAATACAGAATGAATTTAGAGACCAAATCATGATCAAAATGACATTCCGTTTGAAAATCTATTCAGTATTGATCAAGTTATGACAGTTGGAAGTTGGACAACTTTTTGACCTAGTAACTTTACCACAACCGTAACGGTACAAACGTTTCGGTATTCGGTTCTTGACAGAGAATTTTCATTCGGTTACGGTTTCAGTTCCGGTACTAAAAATGAAAGGTTAGTTTCGGTTAACGGTTCCGGTACAGGTGTTATTCCCTGAAATAAATACAATTAAGATGAATAAATTTACTCTCAGGAGACTAAAATGTATCCTCAAGAGAAAAAAGCATTTATCGTGAAACAAGTGTGCAAAAAGAAAAGGTGTGTCACATACTTTTTAGAGCACTTGAATATGTACTGGAATCCGCAGTTGGAAGTGTATACCTTGTTGGTCAAAAGAAGGACGTCATAATCTATAAGATGACTCAAATTATCGAACAGTGGTTATCAATCTCTCCATCGATGATCTTCAGATCCTGTTTGAAATGTGAACTGGACAAATTAATTTATCTAATTTCACATTTTGTATGTATTTCATTCTCTTTATACTACTAATGTATTGATTAATTGCCATGAATGTGAATTCTGAATTTTATTTTTATTAAAAATTTTTTGTATTTATATATGAAATTTCTTGCTTAATTTACTTTAATGATACTTTCGATCTGAAAAATTGTTGTTTTATTAAATACATAGACGATATAAATATCTGAACGCGAATTTAAATTTGTGGTGCTTCCACAAATGTGTACCATTTTGTTGCAATGCTAAGCGCTTGGATGCAGTGTCATCAATTTTGTCAAAACACAATTTTACAATATTTAAAAACTTTTAGTATGACCAGTATTTTAATTTAATACCCACATTGCACATTTTGTATGCAGCAGCTGTGATCAGTTGATCGCCGAAATCAAAATATAAATATAATCTAATCTTAATCTGTTTCAGGATTACCCTTAATGTAAGTTTCTTGCTTGCGCAAAAATGAGCAACGCCTAACATGAGCGCAACAATGCGTCTCGCATACCGATTACACGGTTGATAGCAACCCTGAAAACCGGCTGTTAAGTAAACAGACTCTCTATATTCGCACTCGGCAATATAAAATTAAGTATAAATATTTAATGCCCGATTAACTCATTGTTAACAGTAAATTTATTTAAAATACTTTAAATAATTATTGGAATGCTTCACAGGCAATTTGTGCTAAATGAAAGAACATGTAAAGTAACAGCATGATAACAGCAGTATAACAGGAGAGTAACAGTTAAAGCTTTGACGTCATAAGCGCACAATTAGTTGAATAAAATAAGTGATATGTCAAATTCAACAGCTGTACGAGAGTTCACAAACGAACTTCTAATACCCATAAGTTATTATCAAGAAGATATTTGATGAATGAAAAGTTTATAGTACGATTATGTGATGTGCGCGCCCAAAAATTAAAGTTGTGTGAAGTCAAAAACGTAGATTTGTATGCTCCCAGAGAGTCACAATAAGCGGTCGCTTACATAGCGATACCTTGTTAACATTATCGCGTGCTGTTGTTATTATTGTTGCTTTTTGGTTTTGTCTTGTTGGATTTTTGCCGTGAACGGACTTTGACGTCGCGCGACCGACGGACGAGAGAATTGCATTTTGTTGTTTTTTTTTTCGTGTGTGCCGCGGTGTTGCGTTTGAAATACGCGTATTTACTTGATCGCGCGTATCAAAATGGCAGCAGCAGCCGCCACAATAGCCGCAGCAGCTGAAATTATGCAATGAAGTGTGTAATTTTGTTGTTTCATCAATTTGTTTTTTTTTTAATTGCAATTTTTCAACAATAAATATTGTTTTTTTTTATGTTGTATAAAATGCACACATGTGGAAAAAATTTAAGTTCATGTCGCACTTTTTGGCAAAGTGCGCGCTCATGAGTGTGTATGTGTGTGTGAGAGTACTTGAGTGTGTGTGTGCTGCTGTCTACGCAAATATATTTGCAAAACTATAAAAAGAGTTAAAATCATAAAAAAAATATAAATATAAACAAGGCAAATATGCAGTGCAGTTTCAGTTGTTGTATGTATGCGTGTGACTGTGTGTGTGTTTGTGTATGTGCCTTTGTAGTTGATGTCGCGCAACCAGTTTTTTTTGTACGTACATATGTACATACGTACATATATTCAACAAGTTTCTGCTAAAAACGACCGCGACTGCATGTGTGTGTGTCAGAGTGTTTTCGTGTGCGTGTGTGTGCTTGTAGTTGAGCGAAATTTGATTTTTAGCAAATGAAATTAGTTGCAGCAAACGGAAATCAAAAAGTAACTGCAAAACAAAGTCAAATTGCAAGCAGAGCCGCAACAGCAGAAAAAAAACATCAACAACAACAAAGAAAGCAGGGCAGCAACAGCGGCGGCAGAGGCAGCGACAGCGCCGCCACATGAATTTCGCTTTTATAATGCCTACGTTTATGCAGTGCCAGTTATTGCAATCATTTTCAAATCTAATGCAATTTATAAATGTAATTGTCAACAACAATTTGTTTATTATCAAACTATGCCTACATGCAAAAATTGCTCAAGTCAATTGATTCATGCTATTTTATGCATTGCATTGTACGCATAAACGTACCTTCAAATTTTCGACTGCTTGCTGTTGTGTTGCAGCATCAGTGCGTGAGTGAGTGAGAGGGAGAGAGAGAGAGCGAGGGAACGCGAGCCTCTCTTTGGACTTGTTCAGCCAGCGCACTCTCTTGCTCTTGTGTTGCCTTTGCCTGTTTTTCATTGTTGTTGTCGTTGCTGCATTTTGAGCTCTCTTCAAAATTGAAAATATGCATTTGCAAGAAAAAAGTTAGTACTAAAAATAATTATTTTTTGTTTTTACCAATTGTAATTTGTGTGCTTGCTTTGCTTTTTCGATGTACGCCCAATGTGTTTGTGTTTGCTATGTGTGTTTACAAAGAATAATAATAAAAACAGCTAAATGCTAAATTTTGTTGCTATTGTTTAAACAGTTGCCCCAATACATGTACATACATACATGCATACAAACATACATATTTTACTTAAAATTAATGCATCAGCTGTGTTTGTTTGTTTGTTGCTTTTCTGAGCACTTAATTTGTGATTTTTAACTAGTTTATTTTTTCCTTTTTTTTCTCACATTTGTTTTTTTAAATTTAACTATAAGAAAATTATTCATATGCATAATTAATACATATTTGCTTTGCATTGTTTTTGTGTGCATTCAATTAATTAAATTAATAAAAATTTATTTGTATTTATGTTTTTGCAGTGTTTATATTTTGTTTGCATTTGTTTTGTTTGACAAAAAGTGCAACACCCTCCAACAACAACAACAACAAATCAATTAAACAACAATTAATAGTAATTAATTGTGCGAAATAATTCAATAAATCAATATCAATAATATACATATATTTTAAATATATATATTTTGTTTTTGTTCATATTGTTTTGCTTAAAATTATGAAGCAGACGCAACACAAAATTAATAATTACAATAATAATAACAATATTAATAATATTAATTACAATACAAATACAACTACTAATGAGACGCAAGCAGCGAATACTAATAAAAAGAAATACAACAATTACAACAACAACAATTATAATAGCGCAACAGTAACAGCAGCTACTCACAAGCAACAACAACAACAAAACGACACGGCAACTACAACAACAGCAGCAGCCTCAGCAGCAACAACAACAGCAACAACAACAACAGCTGCAGCTGCAAAAAGCAAATTAAAAAACAAACACATTTATTTTGTGCGTCGTCGATTTCGGCGCAACAATTCAAACGCCTCCCAAATCAATATCAACAACCATAATAATAATAACAACAACAATAGTAATATTAATAACAATAATAATAATAAAATTAAGCATAAAACAAATTTCAGCAGCACAGCTAAATCAACAACAACAATTAAAACAACTGCAGCCGCAGCAACAACAACAAACGGCAAAAAATCATTTAAAATGGGCGGCGGCAAAGATATTCGCCGCGGCCTGGAGCCATTGGAATTTGAGGAATGTATTGTCGATAGTCCAGAATTTCGTGATAATTTGAATCGTCACGAAAAGGAATTGGATCACACTAGTCATCAGATCAAGCGCATTATCAAAGAGGTTAAAGATCTAATGAGTGCCGCTAAAGGTGAGTACACATATACATATATGTATTACAAAACTCTCTCACACTTGTACTCTCTATCCTTGTCTAACCAACGAACGCGCGCTACTCGATGCGTGAGAATGCGTTCGCTCTGGATGCGTACTTGGCAAGCACTGCTTGCTTGTGTGTGAGTGAACGTGCGTGTTTGTGTGTGTGTATGTCTGTCTGTCTGTTTGTCTGTCGATGCCTGTCAAGGTCAACCAGTAGCACAAATAAAACCAACAAACAATACACGAGCAACAATTTCTAAGCAGCGACCAGAGAGCGAAGAATTAAGAGACCGTGGGAGAGAGAGGGAGAGAGAGAGCGTTAAAAGCGAGCGCATACATGAAAACAATTTCAGCAATTCGCCGCCCCCCACCCCTTTATCATAACGGCAGTTACATTCCTCTATAACATTGTTCTTACAGTTACAGCTAGTCAAGAAAGTGTTCTAACGAAATCCAAAATTTGCACAATTTATCTTGTGGAATATTTTTAATTTTTGATAGATTTTTATTTTATTGCTTATTTAATTATTTATGTAAAACAAGTTAAAAATAAAATAAAAATAAATTTTGTAGAATTTTATTATTTTTAAAACAAAATAAACAAACATGTGAATTTTTATATTGGCACAACACTTTCTTGACTTACTGTTTGTACATACATTTGTGTGTATGTATGCATGCTTATATCGTTTTAGCAATCATTAGTCAAGTACCTATTGTTATTGTTGTTGCAGCAATAATACGTTTCAAGCAACAGCAATAACAGCAGCAACAGGTGCATGCAGCTGCTTGCACATACACAGATACGCACACACACACACATAACACACACAACACACAATGCAAATATGTCTCAACCGCTTCTAATAAGTCGCCATTAATACAGCCCACTGTGTTTGTCAAGCACTGCTTGTTATACCCAGCAAAGCAGTGCAAATTGTAAGTAGACCTTATAAATCATGCAGTCTATGTTTGATCAGCATCAACAAGTGTTTTTTTTGTGCATTACAGAGATAGGGCGATTTCCTTTGAGGTTTACACGATGAAGTTGCTTCACACAATATATAATGTGTTTGTATATTGTTCTTGAGAAAAACATTGCATTAGATTTTAAGGAACAGATTAGAAATATCTTAGCTTGTTAATGAAATACATAATGAATTTTAATTTAAAAGTAAATAAATAAATAAGTACCTGTAACTTAAAAACGTGAGCTGATGGAAAAAAGTGGAGATCAAGTTTGAAATCAGCAACCCCAAATTAGTAAAAAACTTCTACAAATTTCAAATCAACACACAAAAAGTTCAATTTGGTTCCCTTGTCTAATAAGTTATTCGATAGTTATCGATATTGAACTGAAGATTTCCAACACTGATTGTGTAAAATTTAATTAAATTTATTATAAAGTTGAATATTGATATTTATCAGCATAAAACTGAAATTTCGTTAAAATTATTAATAGTTAAATCGATATGTATCGATATAAATATTTCAAATTAAATTCCACTTGACAGTGGAAACGTTTCGCAACGAACTCGAACGATATTTCATTGATTTATGGCCCACTGGCCACACCCAAGTCAAGTTCAAGTTGATCAATGACAAACACAATTAACTAAATGTGATGGTGTGATATTTGTATGTGCTTGTTAACATATGTACTTACGCACATATCTATCTATATATGTACATTTATCGATAGTCATGGCTATCTTATCGCTTATCAGACTTAAGCATCGAAATCGAATGGAATTGAGACGGTCGGACGTGTTTAAAAATGATAAGCACTTGACCATTTAGTTAACTTAACCTTGACGACTAATTAAGTGAGCACAATTTAAACAAACGATTGTGGGATGTGCGTGTTTGTCCACAGATATGGATTTAGTTTGAGATTCAGTTACCGATTTGGATTTCTACTTTAATTTCAATTTCAATATAAGGCAACCAGTCGATAGCCATAAATAGTTAGTACTACAGGCTGCAAATTGTAATTTGTAATTTGACTGACTGACTAACTGACTGATGGATTGACTGATGCAATGCATTGACAGCCACAAATTGAGTGCAACTAAAGCTGTAAACAAATCAAATTGTTGTTGTGCCTCAGGCGCAACTTCAAAGCCAACTAAGTGAGTGTGTGCGTGTGTGTGTGTGTGGGGAGAGTGGGGAAGTACAGGTAGGAGAGCATGTGTGGAGTGTGGGGAGGAGTAAGCTACTCTCATCCCATCCCACATTTGTTTGCCATTGAACGCATTCACCAAACATGTAGCGCCATCATTGTCAAAATCACAGTCCAAGTCCAAGTTTGAAATACTCAATACTCATTCACACTCACGCTCACATTCAAACTAACACACACACACACCAATATTCGTAGTGCCTTTTCAGTTATTCATAGGAGGTACTCGTTTCGCAGTTTGTAGCTCATTTCGTTTTTGGCTTTGTCAGATTCATTAGCTTCATAAGGTTTGTCACCTTTCCATGTTTGTGACAGGCAAATAGACAGGCCAGCTTAGTCTTAGCTGCAAAACGACTCAGAGATACCCTGTAAACATGTATCTAACCCTTTGACTTAGCATTTTCAAATCTAAGAAATTTTGTTGCAGGTTTTAATAAATTGTAGAAACTTGATCATTTTTTAATTAGTTTATCAGATGAAACGAGCTTAATAATTTGAATATACCCTGTAAATATTTGTATTAATATGTTTTTCAAGCAGATCAATGTAAATTTTTGATAAATTTGATAGACTTTAGTTCAGTTTATTGATTCAACAGCCTTTAACTTATCCTTAACAAGTCTCTTACGGTTTATAGGGTATTTAGAATTCAAGTGTATTCCAAAATATGGAAGTACAATCAATGCACTGTACTTTGTGTTTGTTTCGACAACAGTTTGCGAGACATTGATCAATACAATCAATATAAATACATATACAAATACGAATACAAATACTCGTTCTAAGAAGCACTATCTCTCTGTCTTTCTCCCCGACTCTGTCTTTTTATTTTTTATATAGGTCAATGTGACAAAATTTGATAAAGGGCAACAACAACTCAGAGTTAGTTATCAAAGTGCGAGGCCAGTTTCAAATGCAAATGCCCAAAAAGCGAGCCTCAAACGACCTTCAAAAAAAAAAAACATACAAATAAACAAACTATATATTGAAGTCTGATTAGGCGTGGCTGATGAAATCTAGTAAAAAATTCCAGTTATCGAAAGTGTTCTAGATGTTCGCCCTAATGATTTGCATAAGAATCAAATGACAAGCAACAATTTCAGTTTCATTGGTGATATGTTACTATAAAAGCACATTTATCTATTATCTTTTACGATCTAACGATCTTTTATGTATCCCTACCAATAATCTAATCTATTTGAAGTTTCTTTAACATTCTTAAGCTATCTGCAGATCTTGTTTGTCTAACATAAACAATATTTAGACGAGCTATTTGTATCCATATCCCCATATTATCTGTAAGAACTGTTTTTTTCCGTGTTATCTCAGATAAAATTTATCTTTGTGCTTTGAATTATCGTCGAGGTCTGAAGCTTATGTCTCTCATTATTCTTAGCTCGTTTTTTTAGTGTCCAATTTCAAGGAGTAATATCAATCGAAAATATAAAAATCGAATGAATGTCATTGCGTCTGGCATACACAAATAGCAAGTTGGAAATAAGAGAGCTTGCTCGATTAGCAGATACTCTTTATATATAAATGAGATGGGCCAGAATACATGATTTCTAGAAATTAAGTTTAATTTTGTTAAAGTGGAAAGCCAAACTTTTCACAATTGATATTAGAAAGTTAAAAAAAAAAAAAAAAACTAAAATTGTTTGTCATATCTTTGTTTATTTTTAAGAAGCTTTCTATGTCTTACCCACTTGACTTATACTCAGACTACAGGGTATATAAAACTTTAAACTCAAAACCAGGTCCAGACAAAAACGAAACCAAAAACCCAAAAAAAAAATATTTTTAACGCTGACGCTGGAGGAATTCAATCTAAATGTAAACAGTTTGCATGTATGTATGTATCTGTGTGTGTGTGATGTACTGTATGCAAAATGTTAACGGCTTTTCAGCGAGGTTGAGTGTGCATAAAATTTGATCGCCTTTGGTTTGTTTGAAATGCGATCAATCTTTCGGCCAGCAGAAGAAACAATTCTTTGCTCACTCTCTGCATGTGTGTGTGTGTGTGTGTGTGAGTGTGTATCTGTGTATCCGGCGCTCTTGTCGAAGCTGAAACTAAACAACGCATCGTTTTTACGTTTGAATTTGGTATGAATCATTTGATTTTGTTTTATTTTTTATGTTTTTTTTCTCATTTTTTTATTTTCTTTGTTTTGCTTTGGCTTTCGGCTTGATAAATTGTTTGCCGCCCCTTTACCCCGCTCTTAGCCTTGGTCGAGAGAAACCAGTTTTATTTATTTATTTTTTTTTTGGTTGAAACTGTGGCTTATCAGCCGCATACTTCATCTCGTCCTCTCTCGCTCTCACATGCGATCTAATTGTTGCTCTTTCTAGACGGATAGATGGATCGAAAGACAGAAAGAGGGAACGAAAGACAGGCAAAAGATAGAGAATGATCGATTAGCGGTGCGTTAGTTACTTTAGATAAGCCATAGAAGTGGCGGTGCTTGTTGATTGACAGGCCCCACCTGCCCCACCTGATCCACCATCATCAATAGCACCACCAGCAGACGTACGCCTTGGGCCCAGCCCCAATATCAACATACATATATATGTATTGAATATGTATGACGCACCTTTCCCTCTATCTCTCTCTCTCTCTCTCTCTCTCTATCTCTTAGCTTTCCCCCTCTTTCACTCTCTCTTTCTCTCTGTCTCCATAGTGCGGGTCAGAACACAACGATCGTCATATGGGCTCCCATGGTTAACATAAATAAATACGTATACATATCGTTTACGTAGCTAATCAGCGCATTAGGCGATTAACTAATACATTTCCTCCTAATCTACACACATTCCCCTTTCCCTTAATGTCCATTACCAACTTTGGTATTTCACATCGGACTTTAAGATCTCTGACCGATTTGTCATGTGTGGTTTGGTTGTTTGGTTGTTCAATTGTTTTTCCCTTTTGGGTAGTAAATATATACATATGTAGGATGCTATAGAGTAAATGAAATTATATAAGCAATTAGTATTTATAGATATCGGATCACTACAACATTTAATTCCCATACGAATTATTAGTTGATAAATGAGTTGTTTTTAAATAAAAACTGTTTACTATCAAACTCAGACCAATCACATTGAAAAGTATTTAAGTCGGAAGGCTGTAACATATAGTTGCTGTAGGAATAATAAGTCCTTTTTTTAAATCGGACAACAAAGTATTTGTCGATCAACTACTTTTTTACGTAAAACAATTTATATTCAACAAATATAAGTAGCAATACAACTAAAATCTTTTGACAATTGTATAAGCATATAAATAGTAATATTAAAAAATCTGTTATATAAAGGGTTTTTATAATTTGGCTTATTTAAAACGTTGCTTTCTTTTTAATCTTTCAATACTTTTACTATTTTTTCTTATTACTTCTGAACTTATTTAGTAATTTATGTCAGGTTTTTGCATTTATTTATGAAGTTTCTACCCACACCTGACATCTAGATTCTTTCTTTTTTTTCCCCCAAACACAGTATTATCATTTCTTTTGTTGTTGTTTCATTATTATTGTCAACGTTATTGTTGTTGTTGTTGGGAGCAGCTATTTAAAGTGCGAGACAGACACGCAAACCGATTGTTTGCTTCGTTTGCTCTGTCGTCTGGCATTTTTCAATTGGTTAATTTTCAAGGTGCGAGTTCGAGTTGAAGTTCGAGTACCCGTTGTATTTATTAATTTATTTGTATTTAGTTTTGCGCAGAGCACCATTTTTTTTGGCGATCCCAGAAGAGTGTCAATAGAAAGTTGTTTTGCTTTTTTAAGTCTATCAGTGTTATCGATAATTGGGGGGGATGGAGCTACAAGTTGTGTGTATTTTGCTGTACTTTCAATAGTCAAGAGAAAAACATGTGTGGACTTTTATAGTTATCGATAAGTGTAAATTTATATCAGCCCGTATTATCGATAAATGATTGTGTCGCTATTTATAGTTCCGATACCGATATTTTCGACACAGATATTTTCTGTTGCTATTGACAAATATTTTATTCATGTGAATGTATTTATCGATACTTACAATTTCATGTTGTCGATGTTATCGATAAGCTAAAAATCAACTAAAAGCTGCTGTAGTTGCATTTAAAATATAATTAAATTGCTATTACTCTCGAAATGGTTTTACTTACACTCGCTATCGACAGTTATCGAAGTAGTTAAAGTGTTGCTTTTGTTATCGATACAGTTACTGATATTTCTTGAGTTTTGCTGACTTAAAGACAGATCTGCCTGTTTCTGACATTATTGTTATTGTTTAAAAAAGTCTCATTTTTTCGGTCGATCACTTATCGCTGCGGTTTCACAGTCATCGATATGGCGGCTTATCGACGCTTTTGGCCACTTGATCGGTGCAGGGCGCAGAGGCTTCAAAGTGGAATGGCAAAGCCGTTGAAATTCTGTCCAACAGCCAAAAAGCCAAGTTAAATATTTACCCAAACGATTTGATCTACATACTCAAATAAATACATACATACGTATGATGTATATGAATGTGTACATATTTAATTTTTCCACTTATCGAATTTCGCACTTGCGCACTCGTAACACTTGAGCTTAAAGTTTCATTCGCCTTACGGCAGCATTATTTATGATTCTGTCATAACGAAAACTCTTTACTCAAATGACAGGTCCGCAAAAGAGCTTTTTGGCTAAATTGTCGCAGTTTTGTTTATAACAAGTACATACATACATACGTACACTCATTAAGTACATATACTAAACGGACGCACCTAATGCCAAGAAACATATATACTATTTTCATTTGAAGATAAGATAAATACAATCTAAACCTGAACAAAGTTTTAGACATACTTACTTAACACAAACAATACCAATGAAGCAACTAAAAATTGGCTAAAATGAATTCCCTTGAAGGTGAAGTGTTACCCGTTTGGTCAAACTCAAAGAACTCAAAGAGCTCGCTTCTACGCTTCTACGAAGCGATAAAAACTATTTTTGTTCTTGCTTTTGAAGTTGTCCAGCACATTTTGTTACGGGGAATTGCTCTTTCCAATGAATCTTTGAGATGCTAAGCTATCACCAAGATAGAAGATAGCACAGATATCTTTATAGATATGAATCTATTCATTTACGATGTTAAACAAAGTCTGAAGAGGAACAAATTCATATAAGACTCCTTTATTTTTTATCACAGCGATTTAATTTATTTCGTTTTACTAAATTAAACACAAATTGAAACCAACTTTTTTAAATGCATTCTTGTTCTGTCTCTTTTTCTCTTTCTTTTATTCGTTTAAAATAATTCCTTATGATCTTTATAAAATTAATACAATTAAAAAGAGTTGTAATATAGTTTATATACAATATATGTGAATATTTTGTCGCCTGGGTTATGTGATCGATGGTTGTCGGTGTGTCAAAACAAGCGAAAATTGCTGACAGTTATTTATTTATTTATTTTTTGTTGTTTTCTTTGTTAATGTGAATGACCTGACGACTTTCCCGATTGTCAATTGTTTTGGCCGTCTCATAAAGAGTTCAAATATGTGGGGAATTAAATAATATCTACGATTCGATTGTTATTTTGTATTGTACAATTTTAGTATCTAAAAAAAAAAAATTTATCTTGCCAAAGAAATTGTAAAAAGAAACTATCGAAACTCATTCTAAGCCATGAAAGGAATGACTTGACACATGTTTCAAACTGTCTGCGAAAATGCGCAGAGAAAATACATCATGGAAAATGGATTTTTCATTCATTCGATGCGACATTCGCCACGCATCAGCAGAAAAATATGATTTAAAAATCAATTTACAGCGCCAGCGATAACAAAAGAAAACAAAATATCGCTTTGGGCGTGATAGGCTGCGAAATATCCTGTAGTAAATAAATTAATTTCAAAGATTATTTGATAACTCTATTTTATTTTTCTCTAAAAATTTATGTCTAAAATGGCTTATAAATAACGTTTCATGGCAATCAACTAACGTTCATATTATTTTTGTTTATTATCGATAAATTTCGATAAGTCTGCAGCGTATGCTTTCTTCAACTTCAGTGTCGACATAAAAACAAAGGTAAACACTAAATAAAAAGAAGCTAATCAAAAACATCGAGAGGAGGCGACAATAGCAACGGCTTGGCTTAATGTGAAAGTGACAAATGCTTGAGACTTAGAGAAAGAGATGATAGTAAGAAAGAGGGGGAGAGTGGGAGAGGGAGAAAAGGAGGCATATTTTAGCTTCACCTGCTACGTGATGAACTCTGCTGACGATCATAATGCTTGAAAATGATCATGATAATGAAAATGCAGATGAAGTGGAAGTGGAAGAAGATGCTGATGATGAAGAAAAAAGATGCTGTTAATGAGGAAAAATATGCCGATGATGATGAGGTTGTTGTGTTAGTCACCAATTTGACAATGATGATCATCTGTGAAGATCTGAACAGCCTTTGGCTCATAAATATTAAATGCCAAATAACAAGAAAACCATACGACGAACAATGCACAGCAACAGATACAGACAGAGAAAGAAAGGAAGGCAGAACGAAAGGGAAAGAGAGTGAAAGAGAAAGAAAGAGAGAAATGATAAAAATACCAAGAAAGAATGATTGTTTTTGGCACGCCAATGATTTGATACCCTTGCACAGCCATGCACTCAATTTTTGACTGATCGTTTCTATGGCAGCTATATAAATAAGTGGTCAAATTTTATCTAAACTTGGTCAGGATGTAATGGTAATACCAATGACACATTTTATAATATAGGTTGAGATATTTTGTTTAGCTAAAGTTTAATTTTCGATCGATAGTTCCTTTAATATAATATGAGTTGTCCAATTGGTTGAACTATCTCAAAAATATATACTTTTTCATACTAAAGATTGATTTTCAAACGATATAATTTATTGGATTTCTACATACCCTCTGGATACCCTTTTTTTTTATTGCTTATAAAACCGACAATTCGTATGATAAAACCTCTAAGCGATGTCAATAACACAGAAAAACCCTTTGGCTTTGGCTTTCAGCTTTGCCTTGTCCTTGGTGTATTAACCTGCCACATGCCCCATGCCCATGCCACATGCCATATGCCCCAAGCTCTATACACACGGACCGTGGTATGCGAGCAACGCCTTAAGCCGATTTGTTGCAATTAAAACACATAAAATATTTGTTTATTATCGTGACCCAAACGACATTTTTGGGGCGTGGCATCGTTTCGATTGTGGACGACAGTTGAGCATTAGCCTTCCCCCCTTTTACGCCCCGATCTGCCCACCCCTTGTCCTCCTCTACACGCCTCAATTTGTTGTTGGGTCAGTTGATGATCGACAAATGGTAGAGGATTATGCGAGGGTCAGACGATGCATATATCTATATCTATAAATGGAATGAAATCTTACGAAGGTGGATCAGAGAGTATTCGGAATTAAAGGGAATACTGTTTGTTTATACTGATTCATAAATTTTACGAGGGCTGATTAAGAAGAATGTGTTTTTTATTCGAATGTTATAATTTAGTGTCAAAAAAGGAAAGGTCAAAAATAAAAATTTTAAGTGTTAATCAACATGCTATTCTAATTTTGTGAAAGATGATAAAGATTCAAATTCAAGCTACAAGATGATATTGATTTCAATGTTCTTTTATTTGCTTACTGTGGTATTGCTATTATTTTTTACACTTCCTAAATAAAAAATAAAATATAAACAAAACGAGTAATTTGTCTAAATATTAGTCATACATTTTAGCATATTTTCATTATATTAAATGACTTACATTGTCGTTACTTTCACAAGTCAAATACTTTTTTAACGACCCACTCATTTTGTTTTAGATTGGCGTATCGACTTATTTGCTATTATTCTTTTCATTTTGGTTTAGTTTACACACTTGGGCCAAGCATTTAACCGCAATTGCAATGACCTCGAGCTAACAGCAATTAGAGCGACCAAGTTTCAAAGTCCAAAAAAAGCAACAAAAAACTAACCAACTGACTAAGTAAAAAACTAAGTAACTGCACTGTTTTTTTTTGTGTTTTTCAATTTGTAAAATAACAATTTAATTTAGCATTTTTTGTTTTATGCGAATGATACGATGACATTTACTTGGCTACCGGCAACAAAATTGTTGTAATAGACAGATGGACAGACAGCTAGAAAGACAGACGGACAGCTAATTATGACAAACAAAATGGATTGTGTCAGTTACAACTGTCAGTCAGTTTGTCAGTCACTTTAATTAGCTGGAAAGTATAGTACCAAAAAAAAAAAAAAAAAAATCGGGACAAAAAGGTTTAAGAAAAAAACCACTATTTTGTTGGCCACAAATAAAACAACAACAACAATGACAGCTGTAACAAAAACTACCATAACAATTATCTTTATTAAGTCGACAGTTTGATACCCTGAACATTTCTTTATTTAGTTAAAATTATGTTTCTTGGTTTGATTTAAAAAAATAAAAATCCCATAACAGCTGAAGATATTGAATTGAAACAGCTGTATTGTTATCGAGTAATCGATAACTGTAAAAAACAACTGACTTAAATTCTATAAAAGCAGCACAATGACCAACAGATATATTTTTAATAGACTAACAGATACCCTACACTGAAGTCGAAAGTGTTATTATATTTCTATAAAGAATTTTGTTTTTAAAAGGCAAATCTGTTATACCCTTTGCCTATAATAACTGGGTATGTAGAAAGATAGATGCATAAAAAACAAAAAAAATAACAATGTTAAAACAATTTTCTTGTAAACAACGAACAACATTTCCGTATAAGATATACACACACACACACAGAGATAGAGAGGGAGAGAGACAGAAAGAGATCTCTGGGAATTTGTACCTACAACTTCTACATGTTGCAAGTTGTAAGCACAACACAGTTTTGTTACTTGTAGAATTGTTGTTGTTGCTGTCATTATTGTTATTGTTATTACATATTGTTATTTTGGCAATAATGATGCACATTCGTCGTGGCATTTTGGAAAATTTGCGAATTTCACGCGTATTTATGAAAAATGCCAGCAACAAATTGTGGCTAAAATGAAATATGTTTATTATTAAAAGTTATGGTCAATGGGAAAATAATAATATGATATTGCCTGGCCAACAAAAAGACCTATCCGATATATGCATATATTTGTAGAAATATATACATGTGTATATAAGTATGGGTAACAACAGATGCGTGCAGTTCGTGCCAATGAATGAATGTTTCAGCACTTGAAAAGAAACAAACAGCAACAAGAATGGAAAACGGATTTCAGAAGTATACAAAAATCATTTGTAAAAACAACAAAGCATGAATTCCAAATATGCCGATAAAGGGCGCTGACGCAAATGCAATCGAATATTCCAATTTTTATAAATAATTTACAATTTCTATTTTTCTTTTCATTTTCTTTTTTATGATTATGATTATGTAAAAGCAGCTGAAAACTGAAAAGATAGGTTGAAAACGTAACGAAAAAATTTATTTACAATAAAAGATATTGCATCAAATGATCTATAAACAGATTGTTACTAAATACAAATGTAGTATAAACTTTAAAAATGGGGGATTCCTTCAATGAATGTTTGCTTTTATTTTACTGGAACAAAATTCCTATTTTAAAGTTTACTTTGTTTTATAGCCAGTATTTTTTTTTTAAATTCTTTTTGATTATAATTTTCATAAAATAAGAACAGCATTCACAAAACATCAACTTTATCTTCTCGCTAATATAATGCCTTAGGAAAATATCTTTTATCTTAAGTCATTTCAAATTTTAAATTACCACAAGTAACATTTACTATCTCGATTCCAAGAACTGACGGGCAATCTATTTAATCAGCTGATTTGCCTCGCTGTATTTGCTTTCTTTTAAATATACGGTTATATTATATGTTTTTAAACTACTTCAAATTGTTCAATGATATTCCCGATCAACGATCCAGTTATCATATTTCTCATTGACGCCATAAGTTGATAACTTGATAGACAAGTCGATAGATACATAACGTCATTGAGATTAAAATTTATGTTGATGAAGTGTTCATTGAAGTGATAAGTTCTTTATAAACAGGTATTTATTTCAATTGTTATGAATATTCGTTACATTTGGCATTTAAAGATGGATTATGTCGATATACATTTTTAAAATTGAGATCTTTTTCGAAGATCGACAGTTTTGGTATGTCACGTAGCATATATAATTTATCCATACATGTGACATCGATAACAAAATGGTTATATTTAAAAACTTGCTTGAATAAAAATTAATAATGATTAATTATACAATTTTTAATGGTCAACGGACTAGTACAATTTCAAAAGATTGATATAAAAGATATTTAATAAATATTTATTAATTGTTTTTATATATACAGACAGCTTTATCATATATTTTATAGTCCCATTCTTGTTTATAGAGTATAAACATATTTAGTTATATTGCCGGGTTTTGCTAATGTTCTCACCGCCCACTACGAAACTGACAGACCAAAAGAATACTTATTTATATTTAAAATGGCTTTTGCGAGTGCATTTTGAAATTTAAAACTCGATGCCTATGTATCTACAGCTGGACATAGCTACATATATATTAATATATACAATTTATGTCTCTTTGTTTAGAGTAATTAACAATCAATCCTTAAATCTAATCCTTAAATTTAAGCAACTGTAAAAGCTTTTTCTTATGATTGAAAATTTCTTGAAAAAAAAAATACCCAATCTCTAGATTTAATTATTTATTGTTATTATTATTTTTTTTTTTTTTTTGCAAAATTTTAAATCTTACATTTTCAGTAACACTAAGGCCTGTATGGTGTAGACCAGAAAACTTTCTAGTAGTTCTAAACTCCATATAAAAAACTATTTCATAGAAAACTTACCGCCGGCGGAAATTTCTGTTCTACTCCATTCGCGGCTTTAGAATGTTATTAGCTGAATTTCTAATGTATTTAAAACTTTTCGCGGGCAACACCGGACTAATCCCAGTTAGTGTATAATGCATATATTATATACATATGTATTTATATAAGGAAAGCGCATACAGTCTCTGGTTTGTCAGCATTTGTATTTTGTCGCGTATTTATTTATTATTTCTCAGCTTGTTTTCATCACGAACTCCACATGTGTGTGTGCCTGATAATCGCAAGTGCAGTTGCTTACACACAACCTAACACAATACACACTCACAGTCACAGCATCGACGTGGGTGCGGCATCTCCCCACCCCTCCCCATTTCTCGGCACCCGCTCCACGGCAGTCCTCTTCTCTCAGCTACAGTTTGTACCCCAATACGTGCCATTGCACGAAATGCAAAGTTTTCACCGTTTTCATTATTTGTTTTTATAAATGTGTATAATATGTACAGTACAATACATACACATTTATGTTTTTTCTCGGTTTCATTATTTTACATACATATTTGTACTTGTTGATGTCTGCGCATTGAAATCGTGGATTTATCATCGTTGGGTTACTTATTAACGTATGCTTCCTCTTCTCTTAAACTAGCTTGTGTTATCATCCATCTGTGGACTTTGTTGTCTTATCTCTTTAGTTATACATACTTACTTAACGTTTACGACTAGTCAACAAATTTATTCCATGATTCACTTTTTTTTTTTTCAATCTTTTGTTTCTTTCTTTTTATTTGCTTTATTTTATTTATTTATTTATTTTTATCTGTAAGTTTCCGCAACAAATCGCAATTTATACGAGTTGCTGAGCGCTAGAAATAGATATTACCTTTGTTCTTTGTACGGAATTGCAAAATATTGTGGTTAAAGATTGTAAAAACCCCAATGAAAGGTCAAGTTTATGCAATTTATCGACCTTTTATACCCTGTATCGACTTTCTATATACACTAAAAAAAAAAGACCAACTTCTAAAATCAAGAACACTCATCTTAAATATTCTGTTCTTAAAATAAAATTATTTTAAGACCAAATTACTGAAACTAAGATTAATAATCTAAAATATCTTAAAATCTTAATATAAGAATAAAAATCTTAAGTTTTAGAAAAGTATAAATATGTACTTTTTCGTATCAAACAAATGGTGGCTCCGTGACGCTCTGGTTAGAGGAAAGAAAATAAAATTACTAAGATAATACAGAATAATATGTATATAAATCAAAATTAAAAAAAAAATTATACATAAAAAATTACTTTTATTTTTTTATTCTTAAATTAAGAACTTGGTCTTATTTAAAATGTTCTTAAAACCAAGATATGTTTTCTTAATTTAAGAATTTTATGTGCTCGACGCATTTTTTAGACCAAAATTCTTAGTTTTGAGACCAATATCTTGATTTTAAAACATTTTTTTTTTTTTCAGTGTAAGCATTTTTCTTTTGCACTTGCGTCGAAGAAATATCTTAAATAATGTTGTAATACCTATCGATTACTTTTTTAAGACTTTATATATCGATTACAATGTAAGTTATTCATCTTATATCGCTATCACTATGAAAGAATAGTATTTCACAAATATTAATTGCTCAAATATATCGATAACTTTGCAGCGGCATAAATCGATAGCTCTATTATCATAAGCATTACATATAGCTCTCAATGAAGCTACAAATACTCTTTACAAATATTAATTGCTTATGTCGAAAGTCAAATAAATTGAACCAAGAGCGAAAACAGTGAGCTTCAACGAAAAGAAAAACTGAAGAAAAATGAATGAAAACGCTAAAAAAAATTGTTTGAAAAAGTTCGAAAGCGCCCAATGAACATGTTCCAAATGCAAGTACAAAGCAAAGAGAACACGTCCAACAAACAAAGCCGCAGGGAAATTGACGTCAGTAGGGAAAATGAAATCCATACACATACTCACACAAAATTCACATACACATACATTCATGTTTGTACATGCAAATAAAACAAACTACATTTCCTCAAGTGTTTTAACAATTACCACTTAATTTAAGTAACGCTGCCATTGTGAATGGTTTTGTTAGAAGGCGGCCTTCGCCTTCTCCTTCAATGATATAAAAAAAAAACTTCTACAACATCTGAATAAAGCCCCAACAACAACAACAAGAACTCAAACTTTTCAATGGCCAAAATATCCGTTCTATAAGAAGAACAACAATAATTAAACACAAATAATTTTGTTACTTTTTTCTGTTTTTTGTTTTTGAAATTAGTGCAAAAGAAGGCAACGCCAAATACATAAATACTTTAAGCAAACAACAACAACAACTTTGAATTTTCCCCATTTCTTTAAATGCCTATGCATATAAAAAGGCATCCAAAATAAAGCAAAACACACGGAAAAATTGAAACAAATTTTTACGTTTTTTATAGATATTTCATTTTAGTTAAAAAAAAAAAATTTCCCAGCGAGCAGCAAAATCAGGAAAGAAATAGATTAAGAAACATGCCTTGCATATACCCTGTAATATGCAGATTATATATCAATTTATAACGATATGGATGGTAGGATGAAAACGGTTACAGTCTTGTGACGAAATATCGGCGGAAGAATTTTTTTTGTTGGTTTCTTCCTCTAAAATAATCAGTTCCAAAAATAATTTGTGACAATTAAAGTCTGTCAATATACCCGCTTGTCAGCTCATTCTGTTGAATGGGTATACAAACTAAGATGCGAGAATATCTAAAATAAATTTAAATATGCGGCTGGCAAGCGAACTGGCGCGTATTGCATGCATGTGTTTTGACTCAAATTTGGCGCAAAATGTGTGGCAACAACAACAGCAGCAGCGGCAACAACAACAACAACAACAGCAACAACAAGAACAACTTTTAACCAACAGCCGCGTCTCCGTGTCTGCCCCAGAAGACAGCAGCAGCATCGTCAACAGGCGACCAAATGGTTTTTCAGCAGACGTGAAATTCTTTAGATACCCTGTTAACTTTTAGAATGGTTATAGGAAACTAAAGCTAATGTATGCTTATGTATCAAAAATATTAATACATAAATAAGAATAATATCTATGCTAAATTTGTAATCTTTTCTATATAAATAAACAAATGTTAGACAAAGCTTGTTTTAGTTTGACAAACTATTAAGAAACATTAAAATACTAATTAAACATAAATTTTTCCTAATTACCAACATAAGTTTAATTGCTGTAGCGCTATTCTTTTTTCTGCTTACAGGGTATCTAGCTAGTCGTGCTTTCTTCTGCCTTCAGCTCGCACGCTTCATAGATTTTTCCAATGTGTACACAGTGTTCAACGATATACCATGATGATATGCCCAAGCATCGCACTCTCCCCTCCCTACATTTTCCCTGCTTTTCTTCACAGCGTCGCATTTTCCCTTCGTTGATTTCTTTTTAGTGTTTGGCGGCATTCTTTTTATCACACATTGGGCCAAAATAAATCGTATCTGTACATTTGTTAGCCATTGTTTCACAGCTTGTGAGCTCTTTTTGCGGGGACAGGGCAGCGAGTGCTTTGCACTGAGTAAACTTTTCTCCCAGGTGGCCATTGGGCAGCTTGCTGTTTTTAATGCTATTTTTAATATACCAAACATTTAAGCCATTTGCCACAATTATAGTTTGAGCCTATGCATAACTATAAAAATGCTGAATATAAATTTGTAAGAGTATTATCAAGTTTTGACAAAAATATATGATTCTTAAATTCGTAGAAAAAGAAGTCAACTATAGCAGCTAAGCTATTGAGAATGTTATCAATAACATGTTATATTATATTTTATATTATTGCTATCAATTATAACTATTATTAATACTATTATTATTAAAACTATTACTAGTATTTTTTTTTTTTTTTGTATTAATTTAAGAAGAATTAATTAATTTATTTAATAAGAATCTCGACTTATGACATTTTGATCATGGCTTGGCCTCTAAATTTATTCTGCATTCAAATTTAATTAACTTTGTCAAAAATTTGTTTACCCTCTAGATCTAGGCTCCGATATTATGGCAAAGGAGTCCTTGCCTTTGAAATTTAAAAATTTTTAATTTTAAATCTCAAGTTTTCACTTTTAATCAACTTATATAGAATTTATTATAGAACAACACTTTACCCTTTCACAATTTTTCAAAATATATTTTTTGTACCGGTACGTACCGCTTTTGATTGATTACATTGATTACTTCAACACCTTCATCACAATTTCAATAGTCAAGTTAAAAGTTATTGAAACTATTGATACTAACGCTTTATAGAGTAAAGATAACTTTGAATTTTAAACATTGCCTATGAAAATATCAAACCTTTCGTTCATCGGGAAAATTAGACAAATTCACCGCATTCCCATGAAAATTTTAAAATATTGAAATAAGTAGTCTTAATTCTTGGGCTTATTTATGATTATAATTTGAATGCAATTTTTAATACTCATTAAAATTTTTGCTTCCTTTTGTTGCTAGTTGGAAATAATTTATATTTATATTATATTTAGAATTCTAGTGTATTGCATTCGGTATTATCAAAAAAATAACAGTCTTCGATGATTTGATATACATATTTGTACGTCACTGCTCTAGGTCTTTCAGAATTTATAGCGAACAATACGTAAGCACTCCCTATATGATAATACCTAATAATAACGAATAGTTGGTATAATTTTTTTTAATACTGCTACATTTGGTTGGCTGCGCACAACAACAATATTAACAACAGCAACAACGGCTGGAAGAACGATCACAAAAGATTTGCCCTAGTTTGGTCATGACGCTGATGTCACGGCATCAGAAAAAATGCCCATGACTTTTATTGTATAAAAATAGAAATTATTAAATAAATATTGTACCACTATGCTAAAAACAAGCAACTCAGAGATACGAGTGTATCACAATCGTGAAAAAGCTGCAACATAAAATAAAAAGTGAGAGTTGCCATGCAGTTAAAAATAATTTATCTTGATTAATGTACATTGTACCAAGTTACTCGTAAATCTCTGGATTGAAAAACGAAAACTGTATTAGGTAAATCCTTGGCCAGCGATTGCATGGGCGTAGTTTGGTTTGGTCAGCCCAAGAGACAACTCTATATATGTATGCAAATAAAGCCAAAACTCAATTAATTTAAAAAAAAAAAACACACACAAATCGAATTTGCCGTGAGAGAGAAAATATATAAATTTTGGATTGCGTTTGTTGTTTTTTTCTCTCGCATTTTGATAATGTCACCGGGGCATGTGTTACCACTTTTGGTCTGGCCACAGCAAAATTGTTAACTATTAACCTACTAACTGCTTTGCATAAGCCAAAGGCAAACTTGGGACTGTCAATCAGTGGGTTGAAGTTCTGTCTATAAATATTATATGATAACTGGATGATATTTTATAGCATTATAATTATAAATACAACGCATTCTTATTGAGTCACAAAAGAAATAGTCGTGACATTAAGCAGGTTACAGATAGACAAGAAAAACTAAAATATAGTTTAAGAACATAAATTAAATTGAGCTAAGTTTCTAGAAAATGCTCTGCACAGACTTTAAATAAAAAAAAATTTTAATGGTTCGGTTCGGCGGTTCGAGCCATAGAGCAAGACATCGGTACGGCTCGCGAATTGGTTTATATACCCCCTGAACTCAAGGCTTTGGCTCGAACCTTGGTTCAATTTCATACAAAAAAATGTTTTTATTTTTATATATTTTTTTCTACATTTTGAATTAATTATATATTTTTTTTTTATAGAATTCAAATTTTGATGATAATTTAAATTTATTTGAAGATTTAAATATAACAAAAAGTCTTAAATCATTGCGTAATATTAGAAAACCATAACATTTATTTTTTTTTTCACTTTGTGATTCCTTCTGTTTCTATCAAACTAAGAGAGGAAAATTATTTTGATATTAAAAAATATAATACTAAATCAATGCCTGTCTTTAAGGATGTTGAAAGTCTAGAAATATGTTGGTTAAAGTCGTAAAATGATCACTGATCAAATTGTGCGATCAGCGATAATTTAGCTGCATACGAAATTTAGTGAATAATGCATAAACCCAAATAACAATTGTGGTGAAATCTAGTTAACAAGACGACAGGTCTTAACCAAGAGAGGAAGGAATAACAACAACCTTCGATTTGTTGATGTGAAGGGCAGACAGACAGACAAACAAATAAACACGGTGTCTGACCAAAATAATTGCAAATGAAATTGAAAAAGTAAAAGTGCTAAGCAAACACAACGAAGAATGAGGTGGAGAAAGAGAGACAAATGGAAATCCGTTTAAGAAGAAAATCGGAGGTAATTTAACATTCAAAGCGAGCCTTAAGCTTAAGGTTCGTTCGTTTCACAGCTGCATTCATGTGCAAATTAACTTTCAATTAGTTACAACAACAAGCGAAACTATAACAGAATTTTGTATGAGCTCCGCTTATGCCGTTGGGCATATAAAAAATACAAAGAAATATAAATAATAAACAACAGGAAAGCACAGCGCACAAACTCACCGACCCCCTTGACTGCCTCCTCTAAGTCGCCAAAAAAAAATATATATATAAATCCAAGCAACTGCTGGGCGACAAGTGCGCCAAGTGGCAAGTCCAAGTCGAAGTCGAAACTGAAATCGAACTGGAAGACAACGCTGAACAACAACCACAACAACAACACCAACAACACCGGCAGCAACAACAATTACAGCAGACCCGAAGCGATTGTGAATATCGCGCCAAATTTGGGTCATTTGCAAAGGTTGATCGAGCGGCAGCGTCAACGATTCGGCAATTGACTACAACAATAACAACCGCACCAACAACAACATCAAAACAACAACTGAATTGTTGCAGAAATTTCTATAAACGAATCTTTGCATTCGCTTACATAAACATTTCTAGAGTATTAAATATTCCAAAATAATCAGGGGCGTTCCAAAAATGTAAACCAACTAAAAACCAACCAAAAACGCACAAATTTTTATCAAAAAATTATCAGGTGTTTTCATCATCAAGGGCTTACTTAAGTTGAACTTAATTTTATAACTAAATATTTGTAATATGGTCACTCTGAAACAGGGACAGTAAATAATGATTATTTTGTTTTTTTTTTTAATTTAAAAAAATATTTACTTCTAGTAACTGCAAAAAAAACGTGAAATATATCAAAAACTTTCTATGCAATTTCACCATGATCTTAAGATTTATAATAATGATTATTCCTGAGTATTATTTTTTGCTCAAATAGTAAAATATTTGGAAATGTTTTTTATCTTTTGCATACTATATTATGGTTACCCTAAAACTTATTAAAGTCCTGTTAAGCCGAAAAAAATATATTTTGATAAGAAAAATATATACAAAGTTACAAATGTACATATGTGACATTGTGAATCAAACATAGCTATTGATCAGTTTGTAGCACAATAAATATCTTTTGGTATGATCCTAATAGCTTATATTCAATTCTGTTATTTCGCAATTAATATATTGATAGGGACCAAAATGATAAACAAAAATTGTAAACTAAATTACAAATGATGTTAGATTTATTGTAAATGACCCATATCTCAATTAATTTGTTGTTGTCTTTGTTAATATCACTTTAAAGTCAATTAATATTTGGAAATTGTATATGAGTAATATAATATGAAAGATTTAGTGTAAGCCAAGTTTATTAAGAAGTTATTATAACCTGTTTAGCAAGTGTAACAAACACGAAAAAAAAACTAAAAAATTTGAAAAAAAGAGTTGAAAAATCAACAGCGCGACTCGACGACGCGTTGTTGCAAACAATTGTAAGTTGTTGTTGTTGTTGTTGTTGTGTTGTGAGTCATTCGAATGTTACCAAGTGAGAAAAAGACCCAAGTCAAAAAGAGAGAGAGAGGAAGATAGATAGTCTGGAGAGATGCCCTGAAAATAGCCGACGATCGATGACAATGAGCGCGCCATAAATTTGTAATTTCTTACTTTCTTTTGATCGGTTTCTGACTCTTTTTGTTTTTTTTTTTGTACCCCCTGCTTTTTTTCTACATATTTCTCTTTGTAATTTCGCTGCTGTTTCGTAGTTTTTTGGTTTAAGACGAGTTTAAAGCGGGGCGTTTTTATCTTCTTTTTTTTTTTTTTTTTGGGAGTTTTTTGTGTTTTGTTTTGCGATAAGACCTTATAGATAAGTCGTATATAAGTAAATACTTATATGCTCATGACTCTGACCCTGAGTAATAGACCAGACATGTACATATACTGTCATGCTTACAAATTTCTTTTCGATTTCATTTTGCTTCTATTCTATAAATGACGCTCCATTTCTATATGGGCATCAATATCAGCAGTTAGCACTTGGCAATTATTTGTATAACATCCGGTGACACAACAAATACACTAACACACACACTCGCAAATACGTATATGGCATTGTATTTTTTATATATATAAATTGTTGCGATTATCAACAAACCAAAATAATAATAAAAATAAACAACAACGTAAAACAATGCGATGACAAAATTAAAATAAATTTGTAGGCTGTCGATTTTAAAATACTCTAATAGCAAGTATATATTTATAGACTTGACTTAAATTTAAACAGAATTTTTCACATAAATTTTTTTATGGAAAAAATTAATTTCTTTCGATCCTTACACGCAGAAGAATTAAAAGTTTCTTTTATACTAGAACTACTACTATTTATTTTTAAAGCATCTCTCGATTTACTGAGAATACCCTCTTAAAGGGTATGCAAAAATTTGTTTGGCTTCAACAAATATATTTTTTTTATGAGTATTATGTATTTAAATACGGCTTTGACAAGGTCGTTGTATTTAGAATTATCTGCTAGAAAGAGTAAGAAAGTGTAGTAGAAAGAGAACGTAGACAGCAAACGGGATTATATTAAAAAATTAGCGCTCATTGAGTCATGCTTAAAGTTAGTAAATTTATCGCTTGAACGAGTTAAAAAACAAATAAAATAATTCAACGACAAATTGCTCTTAATAACATTTCCGTGGGATTCACTGAAATGGAGCTTCAACTCAAATTTAATTAAATGACTTAATGTGTTTTCAAATATTATTATTTGTATAAAACTGGGGATATTGCAAGAACTCTATTATTGCGAATGTTACGAATGCTCTGTAAAAATTTGGTATTTTCCTATTTCAAATCAAATTCCAGATACCTAAAAACTTAAATCAGTTGTGAATTATAAGCTCTTTTATTATAAACTTTCACCACAATGATTCTTAAAATTCTGACTGAAAACCATGAATTGTTATTTTTTCTTATATGTCATAGAATCTATTCGGATCATTATTTAGTATGACAAGTAAATAAATCTCTGTCAAACTCACTGACAAAGTTGGAAAATGAAAACTTTCCCAGACTGAAAATATTAGACATTTCTAATGACAAAAGATTGCATTTTATATACAGAAAAAAAAAAAGATTTTATTAATAGCAATAAATAATTAAAATTTCTTCACATATTTTAATAAACGTTTTCTTTTTTTCTTTCAGGTAAGCTAATGGAATATGTACTATCCTAACTATATGGTAACTATAAGTAAATTAAGCTTAGAAACCTCTTAGAAAACTAGATCTGATATTCTTAGTTGATTCTATTTCTTTACTTGTATTTCAGTCAACTAATTTATTCATCTTTGTGATATTGTTGAACATTTGCATTTACCTATTTCATCAACAGATGAACAAAGATAATTTTGCACGACTGCAGGGATACCCTGGTTGCAAGAAATACTTTATTGAAGCTTATCATTTTTATTTTTTTGAAATATACTCAACGTGTTAAGCTTAACAATATGCATTTTTTTTTTTTAGTTCTGTCGTAAATAGTTTAACCTTAAACTTTGCTCCCTTTTTCCCCAACTAGTTCTCGCTTTCTCTCTGTTTTTTATTTCTCTTGTGTACTTGTTTTACTGGTGCCTTAAATGCTCAGGCAAAAGTTCAATCAATGTATTTGGTGTCTGATTTTGACATGTGTTGTTGTCGTTGTTGTTGTTGACTTTTGTTTTGTTCTCTGTCCGTCTTGGCATTCCGACAACGCCTCGCATTACGCAGATAAATAAACAAACAAATAAGAACAACAATAATAACAACAACTGCAACAACAGCATCATTAAAAACAACAACTTTCACGCAAAGCGAACGCTGATAAAGTCAACATAAGACGGCGCCCTAAAGATTTGTCATATCTGTTCTACAGTATACGGTATCTAAGAGGGTATTTTGTAGGGTATTCTATGGGTAATATTATACGTTATATACATGCAATGCGTATAAATTTGGTATCAACAAAATGCACAGATAAGAGAATATTTTTATAATGATAATAAAATTTCAGAATTTTCTATTTTGTAACATAATTTATTAGGACTTCTTAAGCTTCTTAAGTTTCTTCAAGGGTATCCTGCTAGTCGAGCATTCTCGACTAGAGCAATTGCTTTATATTTGTAAATTTATAAATAGCAACGTTAAACTTTGAGTTAATTTAAAGTTGTAATTCAGCAAGCAAATAACTATAGATGGAGAGCGAGAAGGATAGAGATAAAGTGCGAAGGAGATAGACATATAGGTAAAAACAAGAATAGAGTGGGATTATGGCTGGCACTTGACTGACAACCTGTTGATCTTTTGTAGTACCATTTGGCGTAGCAATAGATACAAACGCACACAAAGATACTTTCAACACACACAGATACAGAAGCACAGTTGGGGCGGACATGTGGCATGCTAATTACTTGATTTTGTTGTTGCCGTTGTTGCAACTAAAAAGTTTATTAAGACAAAAGTCAGTCAAATGTCAGAAAAAATGCAAACGAAAATTGCAACTGTTTCTAAAAGATTTAAAAGTGACATAGAATTAAAAACTTAATATCCGTTGATAGAAATTATTATCAAAATTATTAATTTTTTATGTGAAAAATATTTAATTAAAAAGGATGTTATAGAGAATGTTATTAAAGCTGTCTATTTAGGCCAGGTAAAATTCTCAAATGGTCATTGCACTAACAAAGTTCCCTTTCTTCTTCTCGTACTTTCCCCTTTTTATTCTTAATAGACAATCCTCACTTGGGATTACGTTCATAGTATCTGCAATAAAAATTCCAGACATTATTGCGCGTTGTTCGCATGCAAATAATGCGAGCCAAGTCAGAGGATAATTTGCCCAGTTCCAGTCGCAACTTCAATTCCCATTCCAGACAGCAGACAATGCATATATTATCAAGTGTATATGTGTGATTTTATAGTTCAAGTCTTACAAATAACATACTTAACACAACTCAAATAATGATCGTTTTTAAAGAATCCTGATATGATTTTTAAGTGTTATTATACTTAATGAAGTTATACATCGATAAATGAAATTCTGAATTTCATATGCTCGAACTATTGACAAATGTTTCATCATGTCCTTAGCAGAAACTGTTTCGAGATTAGTCTTTATTTTTCGGCATTTTATCGCAACTGAATAACCTTCGAGTCTTGGTATTTCCGGCTGTAAGATAGTCTTACTTGGGATGCGAATGTCGGCTTGCAGATTATAATGTCGGTCACATTAAGAGATGCTCCTCTCTCTCTCTTTCTCTCTGTGTAACGCATTTATATTATATATCGATAAAATAAAAATTAATTTTGCAGAATATGGTTTTTCTAGTTTTAACGTTAGAGAAGTCAATTTCTTTGTAGTAAAATAATAATGAATAAAAATAATAATATAAATAATGAATAAAAATGTTTTTGGGTATAGATACCATGCAGTAGAAACAATTTCCCAAAAGTGTTTCTTAGTTTTTATTTACTCCAACCTAGTCTGATAAACTCAGTCGATATTTATCAGTAATAATTTCGTTTTTAGCTTGTGTAAAAGAAAATATATACTACTGATTTTCCATATTTGTTGATCGGATTACTATATTAAATAAATGCCATACGAAGAATCCAACGAAAAATTAAATTTTTTAGGAAATACAATTTAAATGTTTTTGCAAAAATCTTGGAGATAGTATCTTCCACATATCCTTAACAAGTTTCATCATACTCGGACAGCTATAGTGAATTGAATTAATTTATAGAGTTTTTTACTTTTTGTTTTTAAATTGTGTTTTTAGCATATGTATACTCAAGCAAAATATATTTTAAGTGCATTTTTTAATACAGGAATAAGGTGCAAGAGTATATACATTTCGTGTTGTAAATTAATTATTTTTCAATGTTAATAAAAATAGATTTACTCATTTTTAGTATAGCTGTTTGGAGTGATTTGCTTTCGCACCACTGTAGAAGTTGATTGTGATGAGAATGTTTAACCCAGTTTATTACTTGGGAATATTTAAATGGTATTTCTGGATAAACTTTGCATATTTATTGTATGTTTTTATTGCTAGCGGTTTGACTTAAGCTTAATGGTTGCACTTCAGGTACGATTAGATGAGAAATTTTCTTTGGTGGCTGCATTAATTGCGACATATTGAACTGAGTTATGGAGTGTAGTGTGGTGTAGTGTTGTCCCTTGCCTCCGGGTGCAGCTGTAAGACTTGATTTGGGTCTCTTAACTTGGCTGATTGACTGGCTGTAACTGACTCTCGTTGCTGTTGTTGTTGCTATTGTTGTTGCGGTTGTTGTTGCAAAGTGTTTACGCAATTTAATTTTTAATTGATTTTGTTGCCGTTGTGTTGCGTTTGTTGCGTTTGTTGCATTTGTTTTCCTGCTTGTGAAATTACAAGCTCATTTTCATTTACATTTTACCACTTTACCATTTACAATTTCTCTCTGCCTCTCTGTGCGTTTACACAACAACACGTAAATGCATTGCGAATGTTGCAAACGTGCAACACAGTGCAACATGTTGCAAGTGCCACACGACGCGACGCGTCGCGACGCGGCCGCAACATATTTGCCGGCAATTTTCGTGGCAAGGCAATTTAAAGTTCAATGTACAACAACAATTGCAAACTGCGTTTTGTGGCTAAAACCCCATCGCTTCGCATTTTGTTGTTGTCCTATGAAATGTATCTGTATCTGTATCTATTGCTGTGTATCTTTGTATATATGTATCTTTAGATGTTGCTGTTTTTATGCGACGCCGCACCGTGTGTCGTGTGAGCTGCAATTGTTAATTAAAATGCAACAGCAACAACGAACAATAGAAAACATTGGCCCAGGCTTGAGTTTCAGTTTCCCACACGACGTCAATAAAAGGGCGGGGCAGCCAAGAGGCGGTGAGGTGATCGGGCAAGAAAAGTAGCCAAGTACACTGACAAAAATCAAAACAAATTTTTGGTAATTTATTAAAAAAAAAAAATATATAAAAGCAATGATTGCTTACTGCGCTTTGCAAAATCTGCTTCAGATGCGCAGTGTAAGTGTTTAGTTTGGTTAGTAAATTTGTGGAAATTAAAGAAACTTGTCATATTGCAATTAATCTATATATATGAAATTCTTTGACCTGACTCACTGTCTTATCATTGCACAGCCCAAACCATAAGACCTAGTTTTCATATAAATAAATATATCTTTGTTACTAGCAATTAAAAAAACGAATCTTCTTAAACCCATACGTATTTTTATTAGTAACTTAATAACTCGAAATCGATATCCCAAAAATACTATAAGTACTTAATCAAAAAGCAAAAGTTGGCTTGTTTTAATTTATAATGAATTTTGGTCTGGATTCGACTATTTAGTGAATCCTTGGAGCTACTTAATAAATATGATTGAGATTATTATCGATATTGTGCACAGTGTAGTCCTCAAGCAAACAACTCACGCACCCACATAATGTAATCACAGTTGTATGTCAGTGTTTGTGTGTATCTATGTGTGTGTGTGTGTGTGTGCTTCTCCTCACCTGTTCGTCTCACAGCTGTCCGAGCAGCTTGTTCCCTGTTAATAGCAATTGCCATGCAAAAATGAGCAATTAATTTTGCAACTTGTCTGTCTCCATTTGCTTTGTCCGCTTTGTCTGCGTGTCTTCATCATTATGAAGCGTCAGAGACAGGGACACAGACACAGACAGCGACAGGGGTTGAGGTTAAGGGAAAACGACAATGGAAGTTTTCTAGGTGGGGGACAAACCAAGTGGGGGACGGTCAAGTCTTGTGTAAACTATACCAACAAAAAAAAAACCTTGAAGAATGTCAAGATATTATTACTATGCCATAAGTTTAAGCCAAATTCGGACAGAAAAAATTCAACATGCATTAATGATTTAAAGTTAGTTTAAGCTAAAAAAGCTAAGCATGTATTATTATTTTTATCTTGTGATAATTATTATAAGCAATACTTTTTAAAATTTACTTCATCTTCTTTAAGAAGAGCTGAAATCATCTTGCTAACATATTAGAGCCCTAGATCTAATCTTTAGTTTCTTCTTTTAGATTCTAAAATCTCAGAAATCTGCTATAAATTTGTGTCACAAAATTTGAAAACTCTCCTTGCTTATCTCTTTAACAGATTGTTAAGACTCCAGCAATATGATTTGCTTAAATCTGTCCAAGAGTATGAGGATAAAATTCCAAGAAATGAGCTGTTTGGTCGAAAACTGGAATATTGTGTACTTATTCTGCTTATTTCAAATATCTCTCATCCTAGCTTTATACTAAGCCATTACCAGTTGCTTTTCCCTGTCATAAGCTGACTTTAATGATTTTTAGTGATTTCACATTATAATCTTGAATCACACTCATTAAGTGGGAATAGCAACAAGTGCAAATTAATGTTTTGTTTTTATTTTGTTCTCTTCTTTTGTCTTCTTCCTTTTAGGCATGATTACGCTCTAATTGAGCCATAAACCTTGAGCTCTTGTTCTATTCATTTCGTTTTTTCAACACTTTTCGAGAAGGCCGCAAACGGCATAAAGAATTCAAGAATTAAAAACAAACTTTGGAAAAAAATCAATTTGTTAAAGTGAGCACACAAAATGCAATCGAAATAATTATTATAATAAGCCAAAAAAAAAAAAAAACAAATCAAAAGAAAAAGATATAAAAGAACTGCAAAAATTAAAGCAACAAGTAGGAGTGATTGACTAAAAGATGCTCTGTAAACTTTGTGTGGATCTTCAGCTGAGAAATAGGTGTGTAAAATTGTTGTCAAACACATTGTCTTTGCATTTTTTTTTACACTGATAACTAGCTAGAGCTTAATCGATTTCTTAAAAATTCTTCTTCCTCATTGATTTTTTTTTTAAATATTCTCCTTAAGAGAAAAATATGGGTGTATATTTTTTCCCAAAGACTTATTAAACTAAAGAGTTGCCAGTTCATTTTTAAAGCGATAAACCTACAAATACAATTTGATTAATTTCTCAGAAAATCACGCCTCTCAGCGGAAAATGCGCAGTTGTAGATTCATGATAAATAAATTCATGATAATTAAGTTAAATTAACTACAGATATTAATTTAAACACATGCATAAATGAAAAATATTGTTACCTTATAACTAATATGCTCATAAATAATTAAAATTTCATTTGTCTAAAGCTCATATTAAGATCTATATGAAAACTGGACGAATTGCTTAGTATTTTTTTTTATTGAAACATGTCAATGTCTGATTAACCCATTTTATAGTTATAGGGTATCACAACAGCAAAGAATGCAGCAGAGCTAAGTTAGTTAGCTGAAGATACAAATACAGATTGAGATATAGCTACAGTTAAAGATAGATATACACATTCAGATAGAGATACAGATACATTCAAACTAAATGGGAGACAGACAGGCGCGTTGGCATTAGAGCTGCTAATGATCATAATGAGGTTTTTGGTGGTGGCGTCCCCACACCAGATGAGAAGGGAGAGAGAAGAGCAAATGAGATGAAATAAGCTGAGTTTGAATTGGAATTGAATTGAGTCGAAGATGGAGATAGAGACAGAGATGGAGATGGACATGAGACGCATCGCCGACGTTGCCATTTGTGGCAACTACTTATGCGTGTCATGTGGCAATTTTGAATGAAAATGGCCGACTAATTGCCAAGTGAAATAGTCAATGCAATGAATACAAAGACGAAGCAACAGCTAAAGTTAAAAGCGAAAAAAAATAATAAAAATTAAAAAAAATTAAAAAAAAAAATGAAGAATTAGTATCTGTAAGATGCGTGCATCAATATGCATACATACATACATGTATGTGCGATGAGAGTGTGGCGTGTGGCACGGCTGCAACTGTTACTCTTGGACACACACAACAACTGTGTGGGGTGTTAGGCTGGGGATGGGGCTGGGGGGTGTGGCAAGGGGCAGTGCGGTCATGTGTGCAAATGTCAAAGTGCTGCGCGACCCGTCAATGGTGGCATGCAACACACGTTGTTGCAACAACGTTGACGACGAGAAAGCCAATGGGCGAATAAAAAGCGCAAGTTAATTTTATGCCACTCGCATTGTCTTCACCCCTCTCTTTTTCTTTCTCTCCCCACGTCTTTCTTTTTCACTCTCGCGCTCTTGGATTATTTATTTATTTTTTTTTTAGTAGCATTTTTTAAGTCATTTTTTTTTGCTGCTGCCTTTTTGTTTAATATTCAAATTAGGCGGTCATGCGAGTCATACAAAAAAAATAAACAACAACAAAAACAGCCAGCTACAACAACAATTAGTCATAAACTTGTGTGTAATATTTTCACTTTTATTTGTTGCTGTGTTTTTTTTTTTTTTTTGGTCGTTTAGAAGCGTTGACAATTTTTATTGTTTTTAGTTTTTGCTTGACGACGTTGCTGTTGTTATTTCAGTTTTTCTGTAAGGTCGTGTGTGTGTGTGAGTGAAGAAAATTTACTTTTACTTGACAAAAGGCAATTTGTTGAGAAAAGTCGGAATTCCGAAATTTCAAGCATTATTATTGAACATTTCATTAGATAAAAATAATAATATGAATGAGACGGTATAAAAATAATGAATCAGAGAGATGCAATAAAAAAGTAAGAGAGAGAAGAGAGTAAGAGTCAAATACAAGGAAAAAGTTTTCGAGGAAGATAATACAGAAGGACAGATGTACGTGTGTAAAGAAAAAAAGATAAAGTGCGACAGGTGCATAGAACAATATTGTGAAAGAGAAAGAGAGAGTGAGATAAAAACTTAGAGAGAATAAGATATATTGGGATGAGAAACTATAGAAAGAAAAGTAAATACTAAAGATCCGATTTTGAATGAATGAAATAATATTGAAATGGAAATAAGAATAAAAAGATTGAAATCGAAAACCAACAATAATTCCATGCATTTTCGATTGGTTTACATTTCTGGAACCCCCCTACATGATGTAGTCTTTCTCCATATTAAGCTCTGATTCATTGTCTGAAGCTGATGCTGTTTTCCTTCAAATGGAGCTTTGCCTTGATTTCGACATTCCGGATTTGGCATTAATAAAAAAAAAAAAACACTGTGACAAACTTACAAAATGTTTGAGGCCAAGTTGAGTTTTAAAAATGAAACAAACTGACAACTTTATACAAAACTACTATATAGTAGGTGTAGATTGTGGAACACACCCATGTAGAGAGAGGAAGAGGGAGGGGGAGAGGAAGAGGAAGAGCACCCATATGCCAGTTTGCAACAATAATAATGATAAAAACAACAACAAACCTACATCGCTTTTCCCTTTTTGTTTTTATCGGTTTGTAATCGAAAACGATTTTCCACATTGACGCATTTTGTGAGGCAGGCAACAAACAGAGCCGTGGCAACTGGGCAAACTGGCCGCTTCAATGGTTGCCAGTTGTGTGAAGAGCGGGGTGAAGAGAGGTGCCCCGACTTGGGGTGGGGTGTCCAACATTGGCTTTGACATTCGCCTGAAAATGAAAACGCAGCTCGAGGCGAACGACGAGACGCTTGATTTCATTTTATAGTTTGTGTTGTTGTTGTTGCTGTACATGTTGTTCATGTTGTTGTTGCTGCTGCTTTTACGCAATGTGACAATGTCAATGGCTGCTGTGTTGCAGTTGCAACTGTTGTTAATATTGCGTACGTTCGTTGAACGAACTTGGGTCATTGGCAGCAACAACACTTGCTACTGTTGCTCTTGTTGTGGTTGCTCTTGTTGTTATCAATGTATGTGTTGTTGTTGTTGGCCATTTTGCCATGCATGACCTAATCCGCACATCCATTACTTGCCATAATTGTCATCAGTTTAATATTGCACATCGTTCCCCCCCCTCCACCCTCCATCACTTTCCTTTTGTCCAGCTCCCTTCCTTCCTTTTTTTTGGCCCGAAGCGTGCCGCTTCATCGTCTCCATGCGAACCTCATGCAGAGAGATCTATGACACATTTTAATTGAGTTGAGCATGTCAGACACAATATAAGCACAACAACAAAAGTATCTACAACAAGAAACTACAAATTTAACTTTCGCACGACAAAGACTTGAATACCCTACGATTTATAACAAAAATTGCAATAAAAAGTTACATTCAAGTAACATTATTCAAAGCAATCAATAAAAATATTGAAATATAATATAATATATAAATAATTCGAAGCAAAAAAAAGTTTGGCATACAAACTCAATTTGCATCGCATTACACCAAATTTCTGCAGGATGCATAAGATAATATCATTTTTATAACTGATGTATTTTCTATAAATAAATAAACAACTTTTTTATACTGCTTTATGACGCATTTTAAATCGTTTTTTTATTGTTGTCACATTATTATTATTATTATAGTTGTTATTATACTGTAATTAGATTATGATATGATATAGCAATCCGATCCAACTAACCTTGATCCATCCAGCTTGATCCAGCTCGTCAAAAATTTATATGCATATATATTTTTGTACAAAATCGTATTCATATGAAGAAGTTTTTTGAGATCAGCCATATTTCCTTTAATGAGTACTAAATTTATAATACCTTTAGCAAAGAGTATGACAACAACGGCAAAGCGAGGTGTGCTCGACCTACGCCCATTAAAAACAACAACAACTGTTTAAGTATTCGCATAATATAAGCATATAAAAGTGCACTTCACTTCGTCACCAACATCTTACATACATCCTCATTATTATCATACATATCATCATTATTATTATTATCATCATCGCTATCATTATTATCGTCATCAAGTCAACGTCGTTGTCAGTGTCTGCCCCCAATCAACTTGGTGCTGTATATTTAATTTCTCTGCTTTTATACGCTGCTTCTTCTTATTCTACGTATTCCTCATCTGCCCTTCTATTATCATTATTTCTTCTTCTGCCTACACTTTTCAACCTCCAGTTTAATTTCAGAGTTTTAGCTTCTCTTCCATAACGGAAACTGGCAATATTCTTGTAATATACAATACATAACCGAGTACAATTCACAGTTCAAAAGCTAATAATAAGCAATTCTGAAGAGTTACTCATTATACTGACGACTTGATGCTCTACCAACAGAACAGAATTAATAAATAATTATACCTTCTAAATCTTTAATTTTATTTCCCAAAATAACACTTTAAATTCACAATATATTATTTTTTTTATTTAATACAATTTGGAAATTGAATTAAGTTAATTTTAACTTTGTCATTTATATGTGGGAAAGGAAAATACTCGACTGAATTCTATAAATTTGGTTAATATTCCAACAGTTAATTTTAGTTCCATTTCATAGAAATTCACTCTTAAATAAATTATGAATTTAATTCAATAAAAATTAACTTTACATCGAATCGAGAATATCTTAACGAGATAATAATTATTATTCATTATAAAATTTGAAAGCTTGTTTTCTAAATGAAACGATAGAAATTTTAGTTAACATTTTTCAGCGCGTTATGCAGTTGAAAATTATAGTATGTAAAGTGTGTTTAAAATAATAAAATGAATAGAAAAGTGAGATAACAAAAAAGTAAGACCGTAAACTGATAAAATAAAATCAAAATAAGACAATTTTATTATAAAAGGACAAATCCAGATTTTTTCTCTATTTATAAGAATTTTTGTCCAAAAATCAGATTTTAGTTTAAAAAGTAAAATTTATTTATTTAAGAATGCATTGATTAAAAAATTTTTTTGCTTGTGTCTTAAAAAGAGGATAAGCTGCTTCTTTTTGTTAAGTTAAACTCATTGTTAAAACTCTTATACACGATGTAAAGTCAGGGTATACAACGGGCGCTCTGGCCGCTGCGGCTGTCAACGGTTGACAGTCAGTGACAGCTTTGAATTTTTTCTCTCTCCAACTACCTATTGCACTGCATCTTTCTCTCTCGCTGTCTTCCTGTCTCCCTTTTTCGTTCGCTCTGTGTCACTCTGTGGGCTGTCAGTAAGTCTGACACTGATGACGAGATGCCGACTTGAGTCGACTCGACTCGACGCTCTCACAGCAAATGGAACAGAAAGTGGATCAACATCAAGCAACCTTCTTGGTTGACGTTGCCGTGGGCAGCTCTGCCTCTGTCGCTGTCTCTGCCTCTGCCTCTGCTGGCGTCATTGAGGAGTGCACGGCAATTACAAAAATTAAGTAGCCGCCAAGTCGAGCAATGTATTTATCCGGAACCAATAAATAACAGGTATACGCCCCATCGAACCAAACGTAGCACATCTACATTTACATTTATAAAATACCAGAACATATCTCGAGATATATATGTACACACATATATCTATATACAGATTATATGGTATAAGTATGTGCTACTTTGCAGTACGATTTGGTTACCAATCAACTAAAGTATAACATGTTGCTTATGTGATTCCAATTGAAATAATATATAAGAAATATAATAGATGACATCACTCTTAATTTTCTATCTAACATAAAAAGTATATCATAATATCTATTAGCACGTCTAGTGCTAATGATTTATGGTTTTAATCAAAGAAATTTGATTTCAATTTCGTATTTTCTTTGATCTTTTCTTTTCGAAACGTTTAGCTACAAACTATATAATGTTATAGATATTTATGTGTAGATATATGGAGTGTTTTTTTTCGTTCAGGGTATTTGCAGTATTTTTGTTTTAAGAACTATTTGCAGTGTTTAATTTGGAACTTATGGAACTTATGAAAAAATAATGTCGATTTTCACATATGTATCTAATATGTTGCTTCTGTAACTTAACCAACTAAACTTAACTGAATAAAATTTAAACTATATGTAAATATGTATGCTGTGAATATAATTTTAAGTACTCATTCTTCGATGATATTTAAAAACTAAAGACTAAACTCATAATATATTATATCTCTTAGTCTTTAATTATAAAAGTTTAAATATCGTTTTATGTTAAAAAAAATTAATTTTAACTCTTACTTTTTATCTAACAAATATTAAAAATGAAAATGTCAAAATATATATTTGTCTTAAAATGTAATTGAAAAATCATTGAATAAATCCTTCTTTTAATTTCTTTAATAAAAATTTAAGGCACATGTCAAAGTATTATAACGAAATTTACCTAAAATATCATGCAACAATTTTAAGTAAGCAGTTAACAAAATATGAGTTATTTTTTTATTTTCTGATAAATAACAATTAAAAAAATGCTCTAATTTATATTTAAAAAAAATTAAAGCCGTTGCCATCTCTGGTTCATACAGCACAGTGTTTAGTTCCAGCTTTTGTTGTAATTCCAAGTTTCAGCAATTGGGCCTTGCTCTCTGACCAACTATGCAGTTTAATGTTGGCCAATTTAAAATCTTTTGCTTTGCATTTTTTCAGTTTGTCTCTATCTTTCAATTGGATCCTCAACTGCATTTTTCGATGTTTCGTTTTTCCATATTCTTGCTCTCTCTTGCTCTGGGTTTCTTATTTTTTTTTTTTTTTTTTGGCTTTGCTTGGCCTTTGTCAGTTGCAAGTTCTTGCGGCGGCTTGTGGGTCCACAACAACAACAACATCGTGCCGTACTTAATTACGCCTAATTAGCTATGCCTACGGTCCCCCGTTCCCCCTCCCCAATCAACCCCGTCAAAATGATCCAATAGCCTCTATACATATGATGCATCCCCCATTCCCATCCTCGCACCCATCTCTAGCACTGCTTGGCCTGGAATGGAGGTAGCCGAAACCAATTAGGCCAGAGCTTAACAATTTTCATCAATTGTAAGCGGGTTGTGTGCGGCGCTTGACGCTTAATAGGTAAATCCAATTAAAAGTTCTTTAAGAAATTAAAATGAAAAAACACCAGCAGCTGCAGCAAAATGAAAAGTTCATTAAATTTGTCTGCACTATAAGATAGATTTTTTAATGTAACACACATCATACATACACAAAGAAAGAAAGAGAAATAAAAAAAGAGAAAGAGGGAGGGAAAACGAGCAAATTGTCTGATGAACCCGAAAAACATGAAGCAAAAAAAAAACAAAATTACCGCTAATGTAAGTAGATTACAAAAGAACCGTTGATGCGTTAGTTGTAACTTAATGATAATTATAAAAAAAATAGCAGACATAATAAAGAAGTGAAACGAAATTATAATTATAATGATATTTGATAATTATGTGTGATAATGATGATTAAAACAAAGTTGTAAGAATACGCTCGAACAGCAGTTGACTAAATATTTTAATTATGATTAAATCAAGTGCTTTCTATTTATTACTAATTGATCATTTTTCTCTATGCACGTGTGCTGCATGTAAAGAATAGACACTATGCGAGTGCTTTACATTGATTAACTGCTTGCTCTGCTTTCTTTCTCATTATAAACAGATCCTTTTGCGCTTCTAAGTACTGCAGCACATTCTAAGGAACTGCTTTATATTCTAGCTGCTCTCGCTGACCAATTAAACCCTTAACTCTACTCCCACGCAATGCCTACAAGCAGTACAGTCTTACAAGCAGTATTGCTTTACAATGATTTGTCTGCTTGCTCGCTTGCAACTGCTTGATCCCTCTATCGTGTGTCTTAGCAGCTGATTACCATGGAAATTTTAGTCTAAAGCGATGACAAGCAGTCGATTTGACTTTCGATGCTCATCAAGAGATACCCTTATTCTTAAAACACGTACAGGGTATAACAAGTGTGCGCTCTGCTTGCTGTCCAGACACATTGAATTCTATCTAATTTTGGTGTCAATTTACACGCGTCAATCAAAATAACACATACACACACACACACAACATTAAACAGCAACAACAACGAGAAAACATAAATAAAAAGCAAACAAACAGAAATCAAATGTAGGCTACAAATTTACAAGCGCCGTCACCACACACACACTTACACACACACTCGTAGCACAACATATTAAATACCGGGAGCAATGACATATGGACATCATGCTGAGACTGACACACACCCGACCCCTCAACACCCTCACACCTCCCCCTACTGCTCCCCAGCGATCTATCTATCTATCTATCTGTCCATTTGTCTGAACTGTCTTAACTGTCGGCTCTTTCACTCTGCGCCTAGCCAAGAAGTGACAAGTTATTTTCGTTTATTATTTTGACATGTTGTGCACTTGTGATTTACACACAAACACACACACACACACACACACACACACACTGAGATGCCGGCAAACGGAATCTAAAGATAGTCTTCGTTTGGCCGAAACATTCAAGCGAAATATCTTAAACAGAAGTTCAATGAAACTTTACAATTGTTGTTGTTGCTGCTTGCTGTTGTCATTTTTATTATAGTTGTTGTTGTTATGGTATTGTTGCTATCTTTATGTTATGGGAGCAGAGGGTAGAGAGCGTGGGCTTTTAAGTTGAGGCGTGTGCTTAGAATTATGAGTTCTTCATTGCCATAAAGTGCGCTTTACAATTGTATTCAAAATGTTGTATATGAATAAACTTAAACTCTGTCATCTGAATATAATTAATACGCCAGACAAACGCTTGGATTTGTGGATATTCCTTAGGTATTTGACAAAAATTTGGATTTGCCGCAGAAGCTTTTTTTCTCTCTGATGTTTTTTAATGATTATAACTCTTAGTATTATAAGATTTATATGAAATATTTAATCTCAAAGATATTCTCTTCCTACATATAAAAGTTTTCGAGTATAAAAACTAAACTTTAATGCTTTTCTTGTGTATCATTTCACTCAAAATCATTTTAATAATTTGTTAAGCAATTTGAATTGACGTTTTCGTTCCTTTCGACGAGAAGGTATCGATCAAAAAGGATTTTTTGCTCCGTTTTCAGCTTCATTTCTACAATTCTTTTTTTACGTTGTTGTCCATTCAAAAGTGTTTCAGGTTAATTTATGTTGTTGTTGTTGTTGTTGTTGATAATGTTGCTGTTGTTGTTGTTATGGATGCTGTGTACAGCTCGATGCGCGTGTTGTGCATTTTTCATAATCACTTTGGCAGCACGGCAACGCCCCTTTTTGCATTAAGGTACCGCTAAAGTTACTGTTGTTGCTCTTGTTGTCATACCCTGTAGTCAGCCTGTTTAAACAGAGCCCTAAAAGGCTGGTGCAGGTAGCTTCTTCCCAAAATATAAATGAGCTTTAATAAATCTTCTAATCTTATTTTTTAATATCTAAAACGAAAAATCTTTAAAAATTATAAATTAATAAAAAAAAAATAACTTAAGAATTGCATTAAAACAGTAAAAATACAATAAGCTAATTTTTTAAAACCTACATATCGAACATGTAATAAGTGACTTTGTAAAAATCTTAAAAATATGTCAAAGAAGTCTTAAAATAAGAGCAAAATATACTTAAAAAAAGGCAAAGGCTTTTTTGAGAGGTATGGGCTAGTCGATAACTATACATTTGTTTGCAACTTTTTCGCTGTTATGTTTTTATTTATTTTTTTTTTTTGGTTTTTTAAGGTTCGCTCTCTTATTTTCTTCTTTTATGTTGTTGTTGCTGCATGATGCATTGTGTGCAACACGAAGATGGGTGTATGTGTGTGTGTGTGTGTTTTTTAGTGTGCATTCCATAAAACGCCGCGTGGCGCGTTTGACAAATGACAATGACGGTTGACGTTGGACTTGGCTGACTTTGCAGAAAGTTGGGCTCAGCCCGAGGGCGGGTTGCACTTTCGCAACGACTACGCAAAGAGTCGAGACGGCAACGGCAAGAGAGGCTGGCTAACGGTTTATCAGACGACAGCGACGACGACGAAGACTACGCAGCGATGCGTTAAGCAGCCGCAAATAACAACAAAACAAAAAGCAAAGGAGCCGAGCAAAGCAAAGCAAAGTTAAAAAATAAAATCCAAGAATGAAAGCTTTTCTTTGGCATGCCGAATATTCAATGCACTTGCATAGCACTGTATTCAATTTTCGAGCTGTGTATATGATTTATTGTGGTATTAACTAGTATTAACTAGTAAGAATCGCAAGAAATTGTTACTATGGCAACAATATGATATAGTAGTCGGATTTCAGTCAAATTTGGGCAGAATGTATAAGACGACACCAATCAATAAAAAACGACTGAGATATCACTGCGGACGGCAGTTCGCGCTAGTGACGAAAGCAGCACGAAGGGTGCGAAAGGCGACTATATGCGAAAGGCAATATATGCAGCTAATATGGAAAATTTGCTACGACTGTCGGATCAGATCGAGTTCTATACCGATTTTAGTCGGTTTATTATAATATTTATATAATTTATATATTCAATTGTATATTGTTCGTCACAAAGTTGGATATCAGAAGTTTTGGGGCATCTAGACTTTCGTCACCAGACTTTTACCGTGTGAAGAGTTTTTTTTTTGGAAGATCTTACATAACAGCAAAGTTTTTCATACTTAAGATTGATTTTCGACTGATTGTTTCCATGGCAGCTATATGATATAAAGTGATTTAATTCAATCGCTTTCGACACATGTACTGTTTGTAGCAAAAAGAAGAACCTGATGAAAATTATTTTTATATTTTTAAACTTGTGCTAAGAAGAATATTTTAATAGGGGGAAAAATAATCCATTGTTTTATATATTTTTCTAAACATGTTCTTAACTCACTGTATAAAATATTTGATGTGGTTTACCACACCTCCTTTAAAGCATTACACATTTCGTCACTAAATTATGACACCCTCTGCAAGGGTATAGAAAAATAAAAGAAAACCAACAACAAATGTACAAAGTGCGCGTAATGTACAGTGAAAACTTGATGGCATTTTTGTAGGGTATTGCAGGGGAAAGTGGAGGGTCAGGCGATGACTTCAACTTCAACGACAACTTCATGTTTTAACTTCAACTTCAGCTCTGATAGCTGAGCGCCACTTGACTAATACAATTAGTTCGTCTACAGGCAGACAAGAGTGTGTCTAATTGGCCAACACACACACACACACACACACACACACTGATACACACACAGTTAGCTGTCTACGATCAACAGTATAAGATGATTAATCAGTTTCATAATGAAAAAGTGCAAATTATAATCAAATGTGCAACACAATCAAATCTTAAATTAAATTACATTTAAATATACCCTGCAGTCATAAGACTGGCTCATAACGGGTAACTTGGACTTGTTTGTGTAGTATTTAGATTGATAAACTCATGGTAAATGTACAGCTGACTTAAACTTTATAGTATTTTATTTCTCAAAATTCTTAAGAACTTTAAGATTTGGAATGTAGAATAAATCGCTTATCTAATACAAGAGCTTAAAGTTTTTAATTTATAACCATCTTGTAGCAAAAAAAGTTGAATTCTTCTGACTCTCACATGAAGAACTAAAATTGGTCAGTATCATATAGCTACCATATGAACGATCGGTCGAAAAACTAACTAAGTTTTGTGGTTCTTCGTGTGTGCTAGAAATTCATTTTATACCCATAGTTTCTTGGTGAAATATTCTTAGAAATCATCGTAGATTCCGATTTTGGTGAACTATTTCCTTCTTTTTTCCCACCGCCAATGGATGGAACGACATAAACATATCCTGTGAGTCGTGTAATTGGGGAATAGAACATTGATTATTATCATAAAATAATTATTTGAGATGTCTCAAGTCTCAGTTATTTGTAAAACTTGAACTATACAGTTACATATGTATCTATTTAAAGCCAAGTTATTCAAGACTTAACATCAATTAGTTAGGGTATCTGTAAGAGCATAGAGTATTTATTTACTCGACTCTATTATAAATAGATTTCAGTCAGCATTGGCGCTTACTCATCATTGTGATTGCACTTTAACTTGCTTATCAGCAGAGAACCATTGACAGCAAGAATATTGCACGACGTCAAGCATATCCTACACTGTCACAACTCTGCATATAAATATATGTATAGAATTAAAAAGTAATGTAGAACTTTAAACTACTTCACAACTATAATATAATGTTTCACTTGAGCAACTTTATACTCTGCTTATATTTATAACAGGAAATTTATGTAAATATTTAATTTTGCCTTGTATACAGTTAATCAGTTGATGTTATGTAAGTTAAACGGCTAAATAAACATTGTTGATATGAGTGAATCGATAACAATTACGCTTATTGTTGATAGCTTTGCTAATCGATTGTAATGTATTATTACTAAATATACAAATACTAATTCATATGAATATGTCTATCTATATATTCTATTTACGGCTATATATAAATACTTTCTCCTGTTGCTAAATAGAATCTCAACTAACCAGAATTGTGTGAGTGTCTGTGTGCGTATCTGTGTGTAATTAATAAGCTTAAATTAATGGACAGACAATAAAAGCATAAAACCAAGCATGAATAATAAGCAGATATATATTCTGCAGTGCATTTCAACTACAAAAACTAAAATATATACCTATATTTACGAGGTTTTCTAATGCTTAAATAAAGTAAATAATATGTGTTGATTATCCTGATCTTTATGATAATTATGATTGATACAAGGGCCAAATATTATGGTTTTATAAAGATATAACACAAAATTGCTCAAAAGGCATATTATCCTTATAAAGATGGAGTTAAATGAGTTTATAATTAATTTAAAAAATCTTTTTAAATAAAAAATAAAAATTAAGTGTAACTGGGTTATTTTGAGTTAAAACTTTAAAATATATCGAATTAGTTATAAAAGCTGATTAATTATATATGATATTGTTAGTCTTATGAAAAATTTCTTATTCCATTTGCGATAGTATACAGGGATAAAGTTGTAAATTGCATTAAGTTGCTGGGCGTGTGTTTAAATAAATAATAATTTCGCTTTATGATTTGTGCAATTTAAACTGAAATTATGCAATTAATCAACGGTCGCGACAGACAGAACATAGAGAAGGTGAAGAGAGGAAGGAGAAAGAAGAATTCAGCCACTACATCCATCTGATGTCATAAAACTTCCATAAATGAAAAGAGCCACTTTGTTAGTGGTTGTTGTTGCTGTTGGTTTTTTTGTTGCTTTCGAGCCAGAAGCGTGTATCAAAAAAATAAAAATGAAATAAAATAACGAGTAAAGCCCGCCAACAAAAATAAAACCAAAATGTAGGCCAAAATAAGAGAAATGACCTTAGCCATGTCGAAAGATTTGTACCATGCCAAAAAAAAAAATATAAAAAAAGAGAGAAACAACAACAATAACAACAAAACACACACATGCACACACACACAACGCCAACACCAATGCGGCAGCTGCGCATGCGCAATTGCTGAAACTGAGAGACAGCCACTGCCACTGCTACTGCGCCGCTGGCAGCGACGTCGACTGCGGCAAAGACTGATTTCTTGGACGAGTTCTTGGCAATTCCATACCCTGTGCGTGTGCGACGATAGGGTCTATACGGTGTATAACTAATTTTGATATCTGTAAAAAAATTAAATAATTCAATTGGTTTAATTCTATTTATATTGATTTACTTTAATCTTTAATCCCAATAATTATGTTTCTAAATTACTAGAAATAGTTAAAATTTATTGAAACATAAATAAATGTATGTATTATCACGTATCATACTAAAGCTAAAATAACAAGAATAGATTTCCGATTTTTACCTTAAAAAATTAATTCTCATTTTTGGAAAGTTATACCTAAGAAAGCGCTTGCAGATTTGTGTTTTTCCAAGTTCCAGTCAAAACCAACTTTAAATCGCAGGTGCATACTATTTGTTTACATCTATTTTGAAAAATATAGTTTGAATTTATTGCTACTGAAATTTTAAAGAATTAATATCATAGGTATTCATTAATACTGTATATTTAACTAAGTATATCTCTCAAATGATTTATATATATTTTTATACATAAACTGACTAGTAACTGATTATCTTTAGCTAAACAAATCGATGACTTGAAGAACGTCAAGATAAAGTGACAACTTGACGACTTTGTTACTACACGACTTGTCGACAGTTTGACAACCAGATAATATCCCCACGACAGATCAGACACGATACTTAACTGTCAAAATAACTACAATAGCTCTATCTCAATAAAGTATACAACACTAAACAAAAATATATAAAAACCGACACTGCACGTGTCGTTATATAAATGAACGGATCGTGCCCTTTTTCATTTCAGATTTTCTGTCTCTATGAACAACACATGATAATCTATCGTATAAACCTTAAAAAGAATATATAAAAGATCATATAACCGTATTAACGACAAGTTAAATTTATTATTCAAAACAATTAAATTTGTTATCTTTGTGCTCATAATGTAATTTAATTCATATGTACCAATTTGTATATTATACCAATTATTATATCTAGGGTATATCATGGTCGCACTTTCTAAATTTACAATCATATATAATTTTATTTTGTTTCGTTTCCTTTTTCTTGATTTGCCAAAGATTCTTTCGTTGTTGTTTTTGGTTTTTTCCGCGTTTTCGGATGCTGCGTATGCTAAAATCTGGATTTCAACTTAAGGCTCGTCGCTCACACATTCTCATAAATACACACACATGTACAGATATACATGCAAGCACGTATTTATGTGTGCGTGTATGACCCATTTAAAGTTTGAGCTTCTTTTCTCTTCTTTTGGTGCCTGAAAATCAACGTTCCAAGACGATTAAGGCCTCCTATGGAAATACAATTGGCACTTAAAGAGAGAGAGAGAGAGAGAGAGAGATCGAGATAAAGCAAAATATGAAAGAGAAAACCGTGAAATAATCAATTAATTAATCTGTGCATCATAACAACAAGTTAACAATTAAAAAGATACAAACTATTGATACATTTTCATATTTAGAAGCCAATCAGAATCTTCTTTATGATGAGCATTGAATTGTACAGATTCTTGAATATTAACCAATTTTTCTATACATTATTTAACACATTCAACTATGTTGAGTTATTCAAACAATCTGCTATATAACGTAAAGCATTTACATGCTTTTAAATCGAATAGATATTTAGCGTACGCATGTGAAATAAATAATTAACGAATAATCAAATGGTTTTGACTTACGAAATTCGTTACCAACGAATTAGTATATACATACATATTTACAGATCGTAGCCATATTCTGAGTTTGCTCATCAAAATATGAAAGAATCATACATCTATCTATCTATGAGTTATGGTATCTATATATCTATCAATGCCATCCATCCATTCTTTGATACTATCTTTCTGTCTATAGTATCTATTCATATTAAATGCTATCTATATCACTTATTTATTTTATTTCTTTATCGATCTGTACTAAATAAAATACTGTCGATATTTTAGCTAAATTTAGTTTTAAATGTATCTCTCTGCAATTGTCTCGCTACTTTCAAGTCTTACTTTCCGCCTATCGTATACTATTTAAACCTTTCCAGCTGTATATACTACTTACCGTATAAGAGTCTGTCTATACATCTAATAGTCATGACAATAGTAACGCTTCACTGAACGAACCACAAAAAAAGTAAAATAATACGAATAAAGAGAACACAACAACCACAACAACAAATTAGAGAGCTGACAACTGTTGTTGTTGCTGTTGTTTTTTTGCGGTTAACAATGAAATGTGCTTATTTACAGTTGTAATTTTCAATGACCTTGAATTGATTTACACGATAATACTATGGCAATAGTTGTAGTTGTAGATTAATCACTTGAAACGATATATGAAAACGATCAGAAATAACCATACATTATTTTAATCGTTATAATGCATAATATTCAATATATTTAATGCTTATAAATAATGCATTAGATTGTTTCTGTTTCTATTTTTGTTTTGTTTTTATCGTAAATGCTCCAAACGATAAAACTTTCACCTACAAATCGGACAACAAATAAATTGGTATAAGAAAGTATAGAAGTTTTTAATCGCCAGATGAAATCACAGCTAGATAGAAAGATATATTTATAGAAAAAGAGAGGATTGGAGAAAGAAGATAGAAGAGAAAAAGAAAAAACCAGCAGCTATTCGGAACTGGGCGTCCCACTCTTTTGGTTTATGGCTTATTAAACTTTTTTTTATGGCTTTTAATCAAAAGACAAGCTATTAAAAATTGTATGCTCATCAAAAAGCTGACAAGCTTTATAAGACCCGACATCCCCATACATAACGTAGCTGGATTTATGGTTTAGTGTATGGCTTATCACCGGGTTTAATTGGCCATTCAAATCTTCTACCTCCCTCCCCTTCCTTTTACCACTTCTGTTAACCGTTCTGAGTCGTGTCTTCTTCGCGTCGATCTGTCAGACAGACGTGTCGAGTGACGTTTTAATGATCACTTGTCGGACACTACGTTAATCGTATAATCACCGCAAAATCATAACAAAACGGATCCTGAGCGACGATCATATTGAATAGAGGATAATATGGTGATGAAAATGAACAAAAAATGTTATCTGCAAATTATGAGAAATGCGAAAAGAAAGTGAATGAAGAGCTAATGCAAAAGATGGTAATTAGAAAGTGAAAGTAGATAGAAAATAATGAACAGGAATATGTTAATGATGGATATGATGAGCATGGAGGTGGATGACAGGCAAAAGGAGGTGATAATAAGGTGAAGATGTACACATACGAAACCCCATTATATATGAAGAAGAAAACTGTTGAAGCCTAAAAATTACTAAAGTAGATCATTATTCAATCTATCTATTAATTCCATATCTATTAATTTCATACAAAGTAGAACAAGAAAGTTACTATATATAATGAGAATGAATGCTAAAATTCATTACCAATTGGTATACTTATGATTTGTAATAATATATCGTATTCTTCCCGCTACATTCATGAATATTATTTTTTAAACTTTTAAAAAAGATCTTAAAAATACAACTTAAATATTTAATTTTCCTATTTGTTCGAATTTCTGGTTCTCAACGCATTTTGTAGATAAATATCCTTAATTTGGTGGCAAAAATCATTGTGCTTATCAAGTTCATTGAAATATTTAGACTCTAAATTTTAGAGTATTTAAAATTTTAATAATTACCATACTTATCGCATAAATTTAATCTATTTACAGTGCTTTCCACACGCATGAAACAGTTGGCCATTCTGCTAAATGATTTCAACTTTGAGTGCATTGGCACCGCACAGACCGATGATGAGAATGTGATTTGTGAGAGTCTTAAGAGATTCGGTGCCATCATTGGCACAATTGAAGATGAACGCGAGAAAATGGTGGGTAGTTCATTTCCTTTTTAAAGAAGATATATTTAATTATAATATTATATATCATCTATTTATAGCTTACTCTCGCCGATAAGCATATTATTGAATCGCTGGAGGACTTTCGCAAGAAACAAATCGGCGGCGTTAAGGAGAATAAAAAGAAATTTGATAAGAAGACAGAAAAGTTCTGTCAATCGCAGGAGCGTTTCCTCAATATGTCAACCAAAAAGCCTGAGAATACGATACAAGAGGTGAGTGCAATGAAATGAAAATAACAGAAAAAGACAAATGGGAAAAAAACATTGAACTTTACTCGTAAATCTGCTAAAAATTTCATCATACACCAAAACTTCCAGACAAATTGCAATCAAATTGCGCTCGAACATTTGTTTCACGAAAATTGCTATTGAAGTTGTGCCAAAAAAAATAAAGAAGAGAGAGACAACAAAAAACAAGCCACCTCTTGTGTTATCTGTCTGGATATTCCAGTCACGGCTTTAGTACACGTCCAAAAGACCGAAACGAAGGATTCACTTGGCAGAGTAGTTTTTCGTCTGTTGGCATTTCCACTATTCACAAAAAGCATACATACGTATATAGAGAAAACTCGGCAAAGTTCCATGACCTACGTTAAACTGCATCAATATTAAGCAGCAGTTAGCTGCATATACAGTGAGCTCTCGCTAAGAACCACTTTAAATCAAGGCTGCAAACCGGTTCCAAACCGAACCTCGTAGAGACGGTTCGGTTCGGGCTCTTAAGCAGCCTGAACCGGATCATGAACCGAACCCTTCAAATTATTTACTTTGCGAACCCGAACCTAAACCGAACCGCTTTCTAAAATAATAATAGGTTCGGTTCGAAAAAAATAAATACTTAAATTTTATGGTTTTCTAATATTACGCAATTATTTGAGACTTCGGATTAAAATAATAAATTTTCAAATAAATTTAAACCATCATCAAAATTTTATTTCTTAAAAAAAAAAAATTAAATTTATTCAAAATGTAGACAAAAATGTTTAACAATACAAATTTGTTTTTGTATGAAATTGAACCAAGGTTCGAACCCAAACCTTGTTTTCAGGGGTATATACACCAATTCGTGAACCGAACCGATGTCTTGCTCTATGGTTCGAACCGCCGAACCGAACCTTTAACAAAATTTTGGTATGGTCTATATGTAAGACTGTACGTTGTCTAATTTCCACATTTGATTGCAATCTTCTTTAGTATAAAACAGCCAAAATCTAAAATTCAACTTGCAGAACATCTGAAATTTTTTGTTTTTATATTTGTTGCGATAAGGATCATGAATTACTTGTGTTCAGCGCCTCGACTTGAAGCCACGCAATTGCTGTGTGGTGTTGTTGTTGTTTGTTAAATGCGACATTTCCCTCATATGCCGTTTACAAAATTATTGCTTATAGTTATTGTTGCCTTAGTTATAGTAATTTGTTAATTTCACAACTTCTGGCAACGCTATATCGTTAAATTGGCAGCAACTCACTAAAAAGTTGTCATTTCAGCTACAAAGTTCGATTTAAAATGGAGATGAACTACTATTAATATTAACAAGAGAACTATTAGCACATAGGCAACCTTTACTGTAGTTACGTACATAACTACAATACGTATACACAATGTGGCATGCAACCGTTGCATTTGCTGCTATTTACTCAACCCTCTAGCTGCGGCTTCTGGCCAGGACTCTACGCTTCGTTTGCCAGCCAACTTTAACTGGCACAGCATATAATCTCGCTTTGGGTGTGTGGGTGTGTTTGTTACACAAGCAACATGCATAATAAAAAAGTTTTTCTTGTTTTTTTTTTTTTTGTTGACCAAAACGTTTGCTCACACAACCGCACCAGATCCCTGACCTGCGCTTCATCCACAATGAATTTCAGTTACGTTGCACGAGTTTTATTGCCAATGCCCAGACCGGGCTAGAACAGGCCAAGCATGCGCGCACTGAGCCGCCATTTTGTGGCCAACACGTTTCCGGTCATGCATTTTAAAGTTGTGCATAAATACACTTGGCACAGTAAGTAACAGAAAGATAGAGAGAGAGCGTGCTCGACTTGAAGTTGCGCTGCTAAGTAGATCATCCTGAATGAAACCTTATGAAATATTCAGAATACAAAGATAAAATGATTAACTAAATATATACCAAAAATTGGGATTATTTGATGACAAATAGAATCATAATACGAAATTAAAGATATTGATTAAGCAAGAAATAAGACAGCATTTTAAGGAAACTGTTGTTTACATAGACAATCATGACATAATGCCAACAATAAACTCTTTATATTTTTGGCAATAATCACAGGGTATGTAAGATTCTAAGAAATGATGAGAAATCTGTAAAATATTTTGAAGAAATGAGGTTAGTTTACACAATTGTGGCTCGTCTGGTCATTCTGTCATTTTGACCCCGACAATATTTGAGGGTCAATAAACTGCAATTGCATCCGCTCGCTGTGTGGTCCTCTCAGTTACTCACTTCCCTCTATTTTATGCTTTTATTTTTTTCATTTGGGAATCTCTCGTACAGAAACTGAGTCAATGCTTTTGAGTAAATATAGTATAGTTAAGTTGATTTTCTTTGGTTTTATTTTTTGCTTCACATGCAACACATAAGAAATGCGGCCAATGTAAACAGGCTGCCCCGGTGAGAACTGTAAACTAATGATGCATATTCAATCCCAAATACTGAATGTAGCCGCTCTCTATCCTAGACCATAATGGGGATGATGCCACATGCAGCGGCATTGATGGTGGGCTGAGCTGGCCGCCAGCTAATTGCATATAAATGTAATTGCCGTACAATTGGCACGCGTTCTTGGAAAGACTAGCCAGATGCAGATACAGGTACACAGCTATAGATACATAGATACAAATGTAGCAACAACATGAAATTAGGTCGATTTTTGGTGTAGCTTCTGTTCATTCATGAAATCCAGATGAATATTATGATGATTATGGGTTATTAATGGCAAAGTCTTTCATTAGAATCAATGAACTCACAACTATGAGTCTGCCGCAATTTGTTAAGCAAACTTAAAATGACTACGGTGGACGAAGAGTTAAATAAATGCAATTGTAATGGACGTGATTGTTTTAAAAGTCTTTCGTTCTTTGATGTGTTAATAAGATACTTTTGTGTCCTCCAGGGTCAGTTATTAAATTTAACTAAACAAATTGCATACACTGAAAAAAAGACCAACTTCTAAAATCAAGAACATTCATCTTAAATATTTTGTTCTTAAAATAAGATTATTTTAAGACCAAATTACTAAAATTATAAATAAAATGTAAATTAATTAAAATGAAAAAAGAAATAATTATAAATATAAAAAACAATTTTTATTTATTTTATTTTTTGGTTTTAATTTTAAGAACATTTATTCTTAAAATAAGAACGTGGCCTTATTTTAAATATTCTTAAAATCATAATTTAAGAATTTTATGTTCTTGACGCATTTTTTAGACCAAAAATCTTAGTTCTGAGACCAAAATCTTGATTTTAGAACATTTTTTTTATCAGTGTAGATACTGAATTTCTCTTGATGTAGTAACTAAAGCTAACTAAATAAAGAGACAATAGTGTACGTGCGCTTAAAATATAATAATTATATATTATAGTATATAAAAATGCTATCATGTACAATGTATCTTGTTCTCCATGTTCAGTTTATTTGTTATTTTTAGGCTTATAAGCAGCTTGTCTATTGGCTAATTTATGAGACGAAAGGCAATAAATTGATGTAGTGGAATTATAGATAAGTTTCGTAGGCTCAATTGATGTCAGTTTGCTGCTCTCTGACTCCATTAACCACCAGAGTCACTTTATTAATAATGCAAGTGACTGATTGACTCACTCACTGACTGACTGACTGACTGCCTGAACAACTACTGTGTGTGGTCATTAAGCATTTATAAGCCTCTTGGTTTTTAGTGGTTCTGAAAACGGGTCAAGCCACAAATTGAAATCAATCAAATGTCTATGTTTTTTTTTTTTTTTTTACCGGCTGCACAATTGTCTTGATTTCGATTAGAAGAGGAAGTTGTACTATAGAGCTTGAATTGAAGTTGTCTCTCTCTCTCTCTCTCTCTCTATGTCTCCCACCCTGATCTCTTTCTCTTTCTTCCCCTCTTCTTTCGCTGTGTGTGTGTGTGTGCTGCAATGTACGGCAGCTGTATTATTGATTTTCTTTGCATTGGCATGCGTGTCACGTAGACCGCCCTTGTCTCACTCCCCCTTTCCCCCTTTCTCCCTCTTACCGCCCAGACACATGTACCTGTTATCCTGGCGCATTGTTGCCGGCAATCGTCTCACTTCCCAGCCCCTCCCAAAGCTCCGTTTGTGACGGTTTCCATGCCGGCCGGACGACAAAGTTGTTCTGCATAAGCACCACAATTTGTTATCAGTCACGCGTCGTTGTCGGCTGTCGGTTGTTGCAACACGCTCTCCCTTTTCCTCTCCCTCTCCCTCTGTTCCTCTTGCCACACATTTGTTTTGAATTTAAGCTTCTAACATTTTCTTCCTTTTTTTTTTGTTTTGTTTTGTTTTCTTTTCGTTTTTAAAACACATTTTTCTGCCAGTTAATGCGCTTTCCCAGCAACGCGTCTCAAAAGGGGTTCAACATGTTAAGCCTATTAGGGGCCAGACTCCCAATAACTCCAGCTCCAGCCTTAACTCCAGCGACAGCTACAGCTACAAGGGCTTAGACAGTTATGGGCTTTGGGCATTTTTTGCCTTGAAAATCTTTCATTCTTGGAAATCCTATTTGTGAACTTCTTGCACTTTGCACAAAAATGCTTAAGGCTGCGAGATAAAACTGAAAACTGAGAGGAAGTAAGCTTTTTAGCAACAACAAGATATAAAGTGGCTTATACTACTGTGTCCAAAAAATAAGGTGACATTGTATTTATTTTGAAAATTCTTTATTTATTCTTCCAAATCAATTTCATCCCCTTCAAAGTAATCCCCTCCCGACACAATGCACTTCTGCCAACGTTTTTTCCAATTTTCGAAACACTGGTTGTAGTCACTTTCCGGGATGGCCTTTAGTTCCGTCTTCGTTGCGGCTTGAATCTCCTCTATCGTGTCAAAACGGTGTCCCCGGAGCGGTCTTTTGAGCCTGCTGAACAGCCAGAAGTCGCACGGTGCCAGATCAGGTGAATACGGTGGTTGCGGAACGATATGGGTTGAGTTTTGATGAAATGATCACGAATTACGAGTGCAGTATGGGATGGTGCATTATCGTGGTGCAGAAACCAAGAGTTGTCTCTCCACAAATCTTTTTGACGGATACTGTTACGCAAACGACACATAACGCTCAGATAATATTCCTTGTTGACTGTTTGACCCGGTGGAAGGAACTCATAATGCACAACACCACGATAATCGAAGAAAACAGTCAACATGACCTTGATTTTGGAGCGACTTTGGCGCGATTTTTTTGGTCTCGGCTCTCCTTTGGCACGATATTCGCTCGATTGATCGGTTGTTTCGGGGTCGTAAGCATAGATCCAAGTCTCATCGCCAGTTATAATCCGTTTCATGACATCCTGGTAGTCGGAAAGCATCGTTTCACACACTTCAACGCGACGCCCTTTTTCCAAAAAAATTCAATGTTTTCGGTACCAGTCGAGATTTGACGCGCTTGAGGCCCAAAACATCCTTCAAAATGGTATTGACTGAGCCTTTTGATATGCCAACATCATCAGCAAGGTCTCTAATCGTTAATCGACGGTTTTTCAACACCAAATCTTTGATTTGTTGGACGTGAGCTTCGTTAGTTGAGGTTGATGGTCGCCCAGGACGCTCTTCGTCTTCGACACGTTCACGACCGGCTTTGAACTCACTATACCACTTGTAAACATTTTTTTTAGACATAGCCTCATCACCAAAGGCTTTCTGCACCATCCTCAACGTATCCGCAGCAGAAAATTGATTCCGCAAACAAAATTTAATGCAAATTCTTTGCTCAACAAATTTCGACATTGCAAAAAACGAGAAACTCACTTTTAGCAGCTCACAAAACGACGCGTATCTCAAACAGTAATGAATATTTTCACATGAAATTTGACATAGATGTCACTCACAGTACTACCAACCTAAAAACAAAAAGAATTCTCCTAATCCTTCAAAGCGCGCAGTTTAAAATCAAATGTCACCTTATTTTTTGGACACAGTAGTATTTTATAAACATGTATAATTCTAATAAAAATTGTCTCGTAAAACGTTGAACAGCTCTTAAGCTACTACCCTACATTTTAAGAATGTTTAAATTTAATTGAGTTTCTTGTAAGCAAAAAAAAAATAATTCATCCAACATTTTTAGCAAGGAAGGGAAAAACCCCGAAAAATTCCAATCAGATCAATAAAAAGACGAATCTATATAATCATTTGATGAGCTATTAAAATGTATCTAAAAGTCAAAAATACAATTTGATTTGTACTTTTGACCAAATATAATTAATATATTTGAAGGAAAAATACAACTCAATTTATAATCAATATATTAAGAGTTTTATTTTTTTAGCTCAAAAATAATGATTATTTTTCGATTTGTGAAGTATACCTTAAAATGAACTATAATATTGTAAGTAAATCAATAAATATTGAAAATAATCATTGAGTTGTAATTTTTATAATAAAACTTACAATGATTCCAGTCCCTGTAAAAATCACGATAGATCTCTGATTCTACAAGCAATGTCAAGAGAAAATTTTTATTAACTTTAATATGTTTTCATCTACTTTTTACCATAATGTCTTTTTCATTATTTAAGAACTAGAGAATTGTAATTTCTGTAGATGATTAACTTTACTTTTAAGCTCAATTAACTTTCAATCAAATGTATAATAAGCTATGAAAAATTATTGTAGTGCAGCTTAAAGTCGTTTTCAGCTTCAATTTTCCTTCAGATAACGGTAAAATTCCCTTTTCTTTCCCTCGTTCGTTACGGTAATGCATTGTCTGTGTGTATGTCTGCGTGGGTGTGTTTGTGTGAATGTTGCCTGTGCCTTATCAAATTCACTGTTGCAGTTTTCTGTCTTTTCTTTGCCTTCAGCTTTTGTTCAATAGTCACCGTGAAGGGTGTGAAAATGTTACCCCTCCTTACAGGGGAAGGTGGTGCAAGTGTCGTAGTGATGTTGGGTGGTTGCGTGGTTTAGGTGGTTGGGTGGTTTATTTGCAAAAGTATCATTTTCTTAAGCTGCTGCAAGGTGTTGCAAGCAAACTGCTGAGGGATGCGAACATTTTTCTTGGCAATTTCCGTTTCTCTCAGCGTAACGCAAAATTAAAATGGAAATTTATGGCGAATGAAAGGAGGAAAATGTGATATAGAAAATAAGGACTAAAAGCGTTACCTTTAACACCCACACAGCAGCTACACGAGCTGCGTTGGCCGTTGGCTAATTTTAACACACGCTTCGCAGGAAGAAGGATGCTAAAACATTTCATGTATCTGTATCTAACTGTAATGGCATTTGTATCTAAATCTATGTATCTAACATATGTATACATATATGTATATATGCAGCAGGCATTGGCTATATTTAGTTACAAGACCGGTAATGCCGGCCGCCAAAATGTGGGCAGTAAATACAAGATTGGCCCACGCAAAATGCCAAAAACGATGCGCTTTGAAATGGCAAGAGAAATATGGAAGAGCGAAGCAAGGAATGAGAGGGGAATATTGTGATGCTTCCAATTCCCATACATATACAAAGCTTCTTCACAAAGCTGGCAACGTTGTACGAAAGAGCTTTTGCGGCAATAGATATATCGATAAGCAAACCCAACTATCGATAGAAAACGTTAAGACCATTTTACAGAACTCAAATTTTGTAAGATAACTTTTCTATGATCTAACTTGTATTTCCCTTGAAATTATATCGATTATCACTATATATTTTATTTGCTGATAAATTGGGATGCTTTTGACGAAATTTAATAAAAAAAAGTTTTGAATTTATTTTGAATTGATTTTTTTAAATAACATTCAAGAAAACTGAAATTTTCCATAAACGAGTATCAACTTAATACTTTCATACACACATATATATAATTTTTAATCATTGAATACCACCAAACTTTTTACTATTTTCACTTTTATTTATTATGAATATTGGTAAATACTATTGGTAAAAACTTTTCTGATTAAAACAAAAGAAAATGCCATAACAAAACATTTCAATCAATTTTATAATGAAGTAAAAAGTTGACCATTAAAACGAATAAAAAAAAATGTAAAAGTTGGTGCAAAACAAATTTCGAATGAATATTTATAATAATATTAATGTAAATATTAAGTTATAAATTAAAAATAATATCGATAGTTATAGTTATGATTATAGTTATAGTTATCGTACAAGCAATAGATAGCTGTCTTTTAGTTGATGTGGCAACTCTGGCAGCGTTGAGAGCTTTAAGAGCTTTTATAGGTCCAAGCTCAGAGCGCGAGAGAGGAAGAGCTCTTTGTGTGCGAATATAATGTGAGAACGTTACGCTTCAAAGTATGCTACGGTTTTTTCCGTGTGCGTCTGTATGTGTATATAAGAGCCTCCTGCCTATGTGTGTGTGTGTGTGTGTGTATGATTGTGTGTGACAGTTGCTGTTTGTTATTGTTGACACAAACGACCCTTAAATGCCGTTTGTTGCAGTTATTACAACTTGTGGCAACAACAACTAACACAATAGACAGTGTTGCATGTAACTTGCCACTTTTATCAAGTGCCACACTCAAGTTGTGGATGGATCTATGGATGGCTTAATAGGATTGATGGATGGGTGGTTGCATTGACCGTGACATCGAATAGACAATACACACCTTGTACTTATTATATAGGAATTTATGTACAACGGTAATTGGCTAGTTATTGAACCGAAAGTGTAGCTGGAACTGCTCTAACATTCCCCATGACAACATGACCCATATGCATCTCCTTTGTTATTTCCGCGTGCGATACGCTAAAGGTGATACTCGAATTGAATATTTCCATTTTTGCGAAGCGCTATAAAAATAGGTCGACAGATTATATGAAAAGTACAGGTTAAATAATTAAAAACCTCAACGGTTTGAAATAATATTTGAATACAGTAATAAAATATATAAATATAAGTTTATAAAGATGTTAATTTGAAAGTACTAACATTCTTAAGAATATATATCAGGTATGTTCTACAAATCAGAATAAACCAAATGCAATGTTTAAGGCATTTAAATTGAAATTGAAGAAATCTATTTTTATCTGGCTATCAAACCGAAACAAATATCGGTTTCAGCATTAGTTATTAATAATATTCTGAAATAATTAATTTAACGTAAGAAATACTATAGCCTATTTCAACGACACAACATTTGACACATTCGTCGCCATTTTCTTCATTCGGACCGAATATTGACTTCATTTCAGTAAAAAATCCGAATGATCATTTTGGCTCATTCATAATGAATGTTAAGATTTTTTGCCATTCGCCCCGGCGAATTTCAATATTTTTTTATCGAACACGCGATGCTTATCGATAAACTCAAGAAAATAAAAGCAAATTTCAATAAAGACGGTAGGCATTAAATTTACGCCAATTATAATATCAAAATAAATATTGAAATGTTGTTATTGTCAGCTTTTTATAATTTTTGCACAGAAACCGAACAGCTGATTTGCTTTGCGTGAATGTCAAATGTCTTAACAGTTTCACATTTGGTCGTGGAATGCCAAAAATGTGCCACATTCAAATGTGAGCAAATGTGGCAAATGTGAGTGGTCGTGAAAATAGCCTATTAATTTAATATTAGTATTATCATCAACAAATCTAGATTGAATATATCGAGATCAAAGATCGATTACTTTCCATAAAACATATGCTCTTAGCGAAATAATATGAAAGTGGTATAGAGTCGCAGTTTGTGTATTTAAAGCAATATTCGTGTTTCTGACTTTTTCTTACGACTTGTAAGTTATATGTTGATCTTTGAATATTACCCTTGGTTTAAATTCAGTGCTGGGTATACAAAGAAGCTAGGAAAAGCGCAGGCGCTCTCCCACGCACTTGAGGAGGACACAGCTGCTGTTGCTGTAGCTGTTGTTGTTGCTATTATAGGAGCAGTAGGTGCTGCTGGTAGTGTTGTTGTTGCTGTTGCTGTTGTTGGAGTTAATACTGTTGTTGCGTGTTGGTTACGTCGTGGCCTTTTTTGGCAGCCAAATACGAAACAACAACAAAATTTGCGCAGCATTTTCATATGCGCGTCGCGCACTCAGCTGCCACACGCGAAATGTGTGTGTGTGTGTGTGTGATTTTGTTTGTGTGTGTGTGTGTGTGTAGCAAATGGCAAAAGTGCGTGGAAAACAACTAAAAACTAAATCAAATCGACACGCAGCAGCAGCAGCACACAATTTATTCAAGCGGTCCAAAAATGATTTAAAATCTCTTAAATCAAATCTTAAGAAATTCAAAGGTAATCAATTTAAATAAATACAAATAAAAGTGCCGCCTAAAAGTTGACTAAATGCCATTAATTAAAAATTATTTGCGGCCTGAATTTTTGTGTGTGCAAAACGCGAGGCGGAAATAATCACCTGTTTTCGGTTCTCTTTTCTCGAAGGTCCGCTCTCAGTTCTTGTTGTTGTTGATATTTGTGTTGTTTTTGTTATTGTTATGATTGTTACTGCTGCTGTGTTGAATTGTGCTAAAGATTTTTTTTAAGTTTATTTAATGCAAATTTGACAACTAATAAACAAAACAAAACAAAAATATGCAAATGAATCTGCTAAAATATAAATACATAATATAACAAAAATATGAATAAAAATAAAAATAATAATAGTTAGCAAGTGGCGCCTAAAAGTATTCACCAGCGAACATTCAGCGAACTATAAGTATGATAACTAAGTTTTGATATCGAGGAATTTTCCACCTACCGCATTTTTCAGACATTTCATTACATGAAATTAATTCAAAACAACATAGGAAATGCAGTGTGCGGCAGCGGTTTGCATTTGTGGTGAGTGAAGTGGCTGAAATCCTAACCCTAGGCCTTACCCTTAACCTACCCTTACCTGCCCCAACGCAACGATAACGTTGCGAGCTGATAAACAGCAAGCTACCCCCATTTTTCAACTGCTTATCAGTCTGCATATGTGTATGTGTGTGTGTCTGTTGCAACTAACAGGTGTTTTGTGTGCAGCTCATACTCTGACACAAACACACACACACACACACACACACCCACATACACATACACATACAATGTTGACAAGCTAACTGCGCCAGAAACTGAGCTATAAAAAATTAAATTGTTATTCTAATGAAACCGCAATTGGAAACGTAGCACACTGGGGCCGCAGGCCGAAAAGCGTGGCAAAAATCTTCTTTTTTTTGTATATTGGACACAAAAAATTGGGTGATGATTTTTGCAACGTGAAATGAGAAATCGCCCCACTGTGCGTAGCTGCACTAAACGAAAGTCAACAAGTTAACTTTGTGTAACATTTCCCAAGAAAACGTATTTAAATTATGTATGAGTTTCCATAATCACTGCAAATTTCCAGTGAAATAAATAATTGGAATATATTACTTAAATTCAACGTAATTTTCCGCTTCTTGGTTTATATACCATACGTATAACTGAAACACATTTTTAACTTCTATGCGAATCTATCGGACTTAAACTTTAAATGCATTTGTTGCATATTTTTCGGCGTAAGCGAACCTTTTTTTTGTCATTTGCATTTCATTTATAAATGCGTTGAAATCATAAATTTCCATGGAATCGTATTGATTTTGGAGTGCATAACAGTTTACACTATAAACAAGAAAATTTCTTGCTAAAATGTCGGAAATTTTGGTTATGTGTTTTTATTTTAAACAGAAAACGCGTTAAATTCGATTGCAATTATGCTTAAAAATGGGCAAAATATCAAAGTTCAATTCTAGCGAATTGTGCGCAGAGGGAGAACGTCATAAGTATGTGTGAGGGTGGCTTTGGAAGTATTAATGCCTTGGGAGTAATATAGAAAAATGTGCAACCATAACTTGACTTAAAATGAGACAGAACTGTATGAAATACTTAATAAAACTTCAGAAATTTCAAGCTCTAAATATTGAATATTGTTCTCTAGAAATATTTAGAGGTAAAATGTGAAATGAAGCTCAAATAGATTCTAAAGGGTGTTTATTTTAGAGGTATTAAACTTCAATTTTAAATAAAACACAAGAAAATCGTTTTAATGTCCATCAATTTGGCTTTATTGGAAGGATAATTTTATGCCATTACACTCTGCTGTACAGCGGCAATTGTTACTTCGGTGAACATAAATGACATTAGAGCTGCCAGATTTAACAAAAAAATGTCAGCTTTATCTCTACTCGAAAAACTAACCTCTAAAAAAAACACCCTTTACAAAAGTAAAAAATATGATTAACATAAATGGAAAAAATATTCCGAAAAATGTGAGATATGAAAATCGAATTAGTTCAAGAAATTATATAAAATATATTTAAAAAAGGAAACAACAAATGTCACCTTAATGTAAATAAAAAAGTGTTTCACAATTTTGCATCAGAGTATTTAGCAAAAGTCAAACTTATGTGACAGCCCTCGCAACAGATATGTATGCAGATAAATCAAAAGGAAGCTGCAAATGCTAAATGTCATTTGATGCGTGACAATGCGGCACAAATGTTCACAATCTACATTTTAGAGCGGCAAACTTGTTGTTGTTGTAATGCCGAATTTAGCAAGTGTGCGTGTGAGAGTGTGTGAGTGTGTGCGTAGGCGTAATTAAAAGGTAGACACACGCACACACACTTTGCCGGCCGGCTAAAGGTCAAAGGTGTTTCAAATGCTCCAAATTGTCTGTCTATCTGTGTTTTTTGGGGTGTCAGGTCAAGGCTTCATTCCACATCGTTTCATTGATGATGCTACCGTTTACCGCATTTCCATTATAACCACTCGTCCTTTACCGTTTCTCTGACTATACGATTTTCCAATTTTCAGGCCGATGCCAGTTTGGGCATGCATGAGCGTGAATACATTCAGGAATCGCTGAGCTATGTACTTCGCATTCAGGAAGTGCAGGAACGCATCAAATTTGAATTTGTCGAAATACTGTTGGCCTTCATATCCGGTTGGCTGGTATTTTATCACACCGCCCACGAACAGGCCGAGGATCATCGCGACTATCTGCAGGATCTGAGGCACAAGGTTCAAAAGGTAAATAACAACCATTCCACTCTTTCCCTTCATTCTCTTCTCACACTTTCTCATATTCCCACTTGCACATTCTTGTTTTTCTTAGACTCGCGAAAATTTCGAAGAGGCTCGCGAAAAGGTCACCGAACTGAAAACCAAGTACATGGAAAAGCGTACGGTAAATAATCGCACACGCAAAAAACACAATAAACTTTTTACAAAATTTTTATCTATTTTTTTTTTTTAATTCACAGAAATCAGAGGAGATTTTCACCAAACGCGGTTATCTGTTTTTGATGGAAAAGAGTAAGTATTTGTTTAATATATTTTGTTGCTTTTCTTATTTTTGTTATTGTAATTGTTTTTTTTTTTTTTTGGCTTAAGCTTAATTAATTGGCAATGAGTATATTTAAACTAATTAACAAGCATTAAAACAATGCTAAAACAATTAATTCAGAGCAGAATTTTAATTTTCTATTTAATAAAAAGCATTTTTTGAAACATATTTAAAACCAAGAAATATCATTTGAATACTAAAATCAAATTATGTTTCTTAATATACCTGCAATTAGTTAGATAATATAAATTAAAATTGAAACTATTTTAATTAGAAAAAATTAACCAGCTCGTATCGTCATCAGTTTTAATTATTTTAGCGAAGAACTGCTTAATTAAAATTAACCGAAACTTGCAACTTTAAAACTTATTTTTTAATGCGTCTCATTGCCAAATGAAATTATTCACAAGCCATATAAATGTTAAATGTTGTCTAAAATACGCAATGCTAACGATAAATGTTTTGCTCTTTCCCCCCACAAACATCCATCTATTTCTCCAACTGTCTATTATTATTGTTATAAAAAAAAAAAAAAACTACACACACACGAATACACTCTCCGCACTAACATATTGCAAAAAAATTTTGATGGGTCTACTCTTATATATTGTGTGTATTTTTGTTTCTTTTATTTATTTCTCTCTATCCCTTACCATTTACCAAACCCAACCCAACTCAACTACGTATTTTGGGCATAAAACTGTGATCTCTGCCGTGTGCTTTTTGGTGTCAACTGCAATACTCTGACTGTGCAACCAAAAAAAAAAAAAAATAAAAAAATAATATAAACCACAAACTCTTAAACAAAACACAACTACAACCATCACAACCATACACACTGAATTCTGAATTCTGAACTCTGCCTGTCGAAACGAATTCTCTAGGTTCCCTTCTGAAAATCTCACTTTTAGAGCCTTTCAAAGCAACATGGACGAAATACTATTGCACATTCAAGAAACAAAAGCGCGAGTTCACAATGCTCCAGTTCAATCAGATGAACCACAGTTTCACACGGCCCGAGGCCCGTGAGGACGAGAAATTGACGTTATTCTCGTGCCAGCGACGAGCCTCTGAGTTTGAGAAGCGTTTTTGCTTTGATTTAACCTTTAAGGAGAAACCGGGCATTGTGTATACATTTCAAGCGCTTAGCGAAAAGGATCATCGCTCCTGGCTAAGCGCCATGGATGGCACGGAGCCGGTAAGTTAAAAAAATAAATAAAAATTAGCAACTATTTATATCATATTAATATTAAACAAAACCATACGACGGTGGGCTGAAAAGTCATTTGCATAAGGAAACAATTAATCTGTTTTCCAGTTGTAATTGATTCGTGGAGTTCATCACCTAATCATTTGTTAACTTGTATGAAGAACGGTCACACCGTTTAATTTTTGCAACATTTTACAGCAAGCCGCCAAACTCTATTATGGTCGTATTTTTTTCCGATGATTGCATCAGCTCAAATACCACAAGAAATGGTACATTTTTGTGGATGCAACAGAAGATTAAAAATCTCCGAGTTCCGGCAAATTTTGAATGAAATTATCTTTTGAAAATAAATGTCAGTGATTGGTCCATCCAATGTTTAATAATATTTTAAAAGTTTTATTTAAACTTTAAACAAAAGGTGTAATCAGCCGATCAGCCAACATTTTTAAATTTAAAGTAAAAGGCTCGGCGTAAAAAGATTTTACTCAAAAATTAAAATGTTAAATATACATACAGGGCTGGGAATACTGATTACATTTTTGTTCGATTAAATATTTTTACTTAGTTGAATGTTCCCAGCGAAAAATTAATATTTTATAAATTTAGTTGAGTATTCAAGTTTGCAGTAAATTTTTTTGAAAATGCTTCAATTCTGTCACAACTACTTTTTGTATCAATTGTACTTTTAGTTGACATTTTCCAGTTGACATTTAAATTGCTTGAAAATTCAAGCTTACAGTAAATTATTACTGGCACTGGTTTATGTTCCAGCACCAGCAAATATTTATTTATTTATTTCCCTACCAGTACAATTTTACTTGAAATTTTTTTTTATTTGTAACTACATATATTTTTAATTAGTGCTGTAATATGGTAAAAGTCTCCATTGATCATTACTTTAGGGACAATAATGACGAAGAAATAATGACCAAAATGTACAAAAAGTGACAACTGACTTTCTATTAAGTCATTTAAGAACTCGTCACCAAGAGCAGTATGATATTTGCTGGAGTACAAAAACTCAAGTAAAAAAATGCTGGTAACAAAAAAAGTGTGTGTAATAATTTACTGTAAGCTTGAATTTTCAAGCATTTCAAATGTCAACTGGAATCTTTTAACTAAAAGTACAATTGATCCAAAAAGTAGTTGAGACAGATATGAAGCAATTTTCAAAGTAATTTACTGTAGACTTGAATATTCAACTAATTTATAAAATAATTATTTTTCGCTTGAAAAATTCCAGTATTTAAAAATTTATTTATTTATTAGTTAACAGGTGCTGATTAAAGTTTTTAATCAGTATTCCCAGCCCTGTATACATATACTTTTGATGGAACTCTATCAATATAATTATTTAAAAGCATAAACAAACTGAAGGACCACCACATTGCTATGACTTATTAGCCCAACCTCGTAACTTCAATCAGTTATCAATCAATTTCAATCTTTATTAATTATAATATTTTTGCAGACGTATCTGGCGCCTGGGAAAATGAAAGCCAATGAAGCTTATCAACTGGATGAGACTGGTTTCATGTTTGTGCGTCGCTGCATTCAGGTCCTGGAGAGTCGAGGACTTGAGGATGAGGGCATTTATCGAAAGAGCGGCGTTGGTACCAAAATCAACAAACTTCTTGCTCTCGGCATGGAGCGCAAGGAGACGGAGGATGTCTTTATCGATGAAAAGTATCGGGATCTCATGGAGAGCAACACAATTGCCAGCGCCCTTAAAATGTATCTGCGCAATCTGAATGAACCCTTGATGACCTATCACTATCACAGCGGCTTTATCGAGGCAGCCAGTAAGTTGACAACAAATCACTCAAATTTCTGTTGCATTTCAATCAATCAATTTGTCTTTCATTGTCACTACAGAGAAAGAGAGCCTCAATCAGCGCGTGAATGAGGTTCATAAACTGGTCTACAAACTGCCGCAGCCAAACTTTGAGATGCTGGACATGGTCATCAGGCATTTGACTGAGTAAGTGTCGAATCAATCAACGAGTTAATGCAAACATATTTTCTCACTTTCATTATGTGTATTTTATTGTATGTATGTATTTTATTCGACTGTAGATTGTGACTCTTCAAGTTGTTAACTACAACTACAACTACAAGCAGTTATTGTCATTAAGAAACGATAGATTCTACTTTAGTCACCAGCGTTAACTGACTTCTGGTAGTGTGTGTTGTTGAATCTTGATTATTAAATCTAAAAGCAAACTAGTGGGCGGTTACAGTCGAGCATGCTCGACAGTAGGCTACCCTGTGCCCAGGTACTCTGTACTGAACGTTTCTATGGCAGCTATATGATATATGGAACCGAATTAAACGAAATTTGTTAAGAATAAACAAAACCAACTTAAAGACATATTCTAACAGTTTGGTTAAGATATCTCAAAAAGCAGAAAACTTTTTCATACTAAAAGTTTATTTTTGACTGATCGGTCCTATGACAGCTATATGATATAGTCAACCGATTTGAACAAACTTCAGCCAGGATGGACAAAACCAAGTTAAATGCATATTCTATCAGTTTGATTAAAATATCTTAAAAAACAAAAATCTTTTTTATACTAAGACTTAATTTTCGTTTGAGCGTATCTATTGCAGCTATATGATATAGTGGACCAATTTTAACCAAATTAGGTCAGGATGTATAATACCAGCTCAGATGCATATTTTATCAGCTTGGTTCTGATATCTCAACAAACAAAAAACTATTTCATACTAAAAGTTCATTTTCGATGTATCGTTCCTATGACAGCTATTTGATATAATGATCCGATCTAAAAATAAAAACAAACTTGATCTCCTAGGATCAAGGAACCCACATACCAAGTTTGAAGTCTCTAGCTCTTATGGTCTCTGAGATCGACGCGTTCAAACAGACGGACAGACAGACAGACAGACGGACAGACAGACGGACATGGCTCTATTGACTCGGCTGTTGATCCTGATTAAGAATATATATACTTTGGGGGTCTGTCACGCCTCCTTCTGCCTGTTACATACATTCTGCCAAACACATTATACCTTTTTTGCCCATTTTCAATGGGATCAGCACATAATAAAGTCATTTGAGAAAGTTTTTGTGTTTTGTCACTAGCGTGTTGCTATTAAACCCAAAGAAATGATTAGTGTTTACTTTAGTCACCACCGTCTGCACAATTTTTAAGAAAATTAAATAGTGAAGATGTTATGATGTTGTCACTAATTTATATCTGGTATTTGGAGGAGCTCCAATATAGTTCATAAAAAAAACGATTATTGAATACTTTAGTTTGTCTTTTTTTTTAGAAACTTTAAAAATAATAAAGCTATTTCCTGACAATTCCGAACTAATTATCCAAGAAAACGACATCATGAAAGAGGGATTGCTAAGTGATTAACTTATTTATTTATTAATATTTTTTTATTTAATAAAACATAAATTTAGATTAATAATTGAATTTAGTTTTAAATTTAATATTTTATAGTCTGGGAGTATCTTCAATAAATTGATTAGATTGAAATAGATTAGTAATTTAATTGAGTTTTAAATTTAATATTTTATAGTCTGGGAGTATCTTTAGTAAATGGATTAGATTGAAATAGATTAGTCCATCATTTATTGCTAAAATTTCTTAATCAGCTTAAGAAAAAGATTGTGTAAATAGTTGGTTAATTATGTTAGTATCTATAGAGTTTGAAGTAAAATACACGGAAAGTAAAAATGAGTAAATAATTAAAAATGCATAGACTCTTTCTAAATAATATACTAATTATAAATCGAAATCTGTTTGAATTTTAGAGTATCGCGGAAATACGAGAAGAACAAAATGTCTGTGTTTAATCTGGGCGTTGTATTCGGTCCAACACTTTTGCGTCCGCTGGAGGAGACGGTGGCCGCCATATTGGACATTAAGTTTAACAACATTGTCATCAACATACTCATTGAGAACTATGAGCGCATCTTCAAGAACGATCCAAGCAGCAGTGTCGTCAATGCGGCAAATCTGCATCCGAGTACCACAAGTCCGCCAACACGCATGCCACGTGCCTCGCAGGTGGGCAAGGCAGCCTCAACGGGTGGAGGAGGAGGTGGAGGAGGTGGAGGTGGCAGTGTGGGACGCAGCTCCATGTATTCACCACAACAGAAAGTGTATCGTGTGGTTACAAAATCCAATTACACGGAGCCAACAATGTCCTCCAGCTTGCAGAATATTCCAAATGGCATGATCTATGCACATGGTCCGGCAAGTGCGAGCATCAGCACACCACCTGGCGGTGTCAGCACCAATAGCAGCACTAATGGCGCTGCCACAACGCATCCCACAAATGGGGCAAGGCCCACGCAAATGGGCAGCATGAAGAATTTGCATGCTATGACACAAAGTGACATTAGTGGACGACGCAGCGGGACGGGAGCGGGAGCGGGAGCGGGAACGGATGCAGCAGCTGCTGTATATGGCATACTCGGTGGTGGTACGGGCGGTGTTGTTAGTGGTGTTGGTAGTGGTGTCAATACAAATGGTGGCGCCACACTTCAAGCACATCATGCAACACCAGCGACAGCCACAAATAATTTGCGGCATGCCGATTATTTAATGGCCACCGCCACACCGGTTGCCCAGTCCGCATCGAGCAGTCACATCTATACGAATGCCGGCAGCAGCAATCGGTTAAGCTTAAACAATGTATCCCCGCCCACGGCCGCCATGCGCAAGGAGCGACTGCTTCAGAATTCGGGCAGCAGCAGCGCCATTGTCACTGGACCGCAACAGCATCCGCCCGTGCAACGCAGCCACTTTGGCTACGGCCAGGCGAAGCATTATTCACCTGTTGCCGCTGCCTCCACATCCAGCTCCAATGAGAGTGTCTGCGATTCGCTCTCATCCAACAATGGTTTAGGTGGAGGTGGTGGAGTAACTGCAGCAGGCATTGGTGGAGGTGGAAGTGGAGGTGGAGGTGGAGGAGTAGGAGGAACTGGTGCTAGTGGTGGTGGTGTTGGCTTACATGCCGGTGGCAGCAGTGCCAATGTGACGCGTCTTCTCAACGCTCGCAGTTCGATTGATTATCCGCCCATCACATCGCAAGCATCGTCGCTTTCAACGCTTCTGGGCTCCACCTGCGATGACATTGTCACGGCCACCGCGGCGCCATCAATGATTGGTGGTTCCGGCATGGGCAGCCTCAGTGGCAGCGGCTCCACAAATGAGAGTGCCGACTATGCGCCAACCAAAATGCATCGCAATCGGGACATTAACCAAATCAAGCGCGATTTAACAGCGGGCACTGCGTAAGTTGAAGCATCTAAAAAAATAGAAGAAGTAAGAGAAAAAGTGGAAAAAATATGCAAAAATAGAAAATTTGTAAGAAAAAGAAATGTAGAAGTACAACCAAAGAAATAAATATTATAATAAAAGTAGTAAATATAGAATATGTACAAGTATACAAATTAATAGTAAAAGTAAAATAAAAATATAAATGAAATAAGAAGTACAATCAAAAGAAATACAAATAATTTTAGATGCCAAAGAAATAGAAAATGTATAAGAAGGAATATTAAAAGTTGAATTTAAAGAATAAATAAAAGTTGAAATACAACTTTAAATAAAATAAATATAATCAGAAGTGTACAAAAAAATAGATACAATAGAAGTATAAGTGGGAATATAAAATCATTAAAGTTAAAGACGAAGTAAAAGTAGAAATAGAAGTAGAAAAATAATAAAAAATATAATATCGAATATTTGTAGAATATATGTAGAATAAATAGAACTATGGAAAGACAAATGAAGTAAAAGCAGTATAGAACAGTTTCGGATTATAAAACTTAAAACAAAAAAAGTTAAGAAGTAGAGAGTCAGGGAACAATACAGAACCCGTTAACCAATACAAATACAAAATATTTTTTTTCTGCATGTAGATTTTGCTTTATATAAAAAAAAATTAACTTAAAATGTCATTTAGGTTTCTTTAGATTTTAATCAAAATTATTCAATTTTTTAAAATTTTAAATCAGTAGAACAATTTACACAATTTCATATTGATCATGCTAAATTCATTCTGCATTCCAATTTAATTAATTTTGATAAAATAATAATTTTTTTTGGCCAGAACTCGATTTTTCTTGTATTTTTGAAATATTTCAAATTTTAAATCTCAATTTTCATCTTTTAATCAATTTCAATTGGTATAAAATAACACTAGAAAAAAGGAATACCGAAATAGTTGTTTCGGGGCGCACCGGAACCGACACCGGAACCTTTGTTTGTTTTGCTTTGATTCCCATAGAAAGATAATAAAGAAATGAATTAATAAAGTATTGTAAAATAATTTATTCTGTTGTTCCTTTCAGTCGAGTGCGTACTTTATATGCCTGCATGGGAGAAAGCGAGGGCGAGCTATCCTTTGAGCCAAATCAGATAATAACGAATGGTAAGTGCTAGTTGAAATGAAACCATAATCGAAATTAACTATTTCCATTATCATTGCTATTTTCAGTGCGTTTCTCACATGAACCCGGCTGGTTGCAGGGAACGTTGAATGGCAAGACGGGACTTATACCGGAGAATTACGTAGAGCATCTGAAGCCATACCACTAGAAAGCATATTCTATCTAAACCTCCCTCCTCCTCCTCTACTCTCTCTCTCTCTCTCTCTCTCTTCTTTTTCTGAAACCCCCACGTTTCTTCCTGTATCCGCGTTTAGTATTTAAAGTCACATTAGCCTAGGGCTCTACATATAGTTTAGGGCGCCATCCAAAATCGCAAGAAAAAACTTTGTAAAATTGTATAAAACTGAAAAAAAAAGAAACAACTCAAAGAGGAACGCAACAAAAAAGAAAGGATAAAGAAAATAACAAATACTTCAATTGAGTATTGAGTTATAATATGAGATATATATATAATATATTTATATATATGTTTTATTATATTATTATATATTAAATTTAAAACTAGATGTAAGCCTAATGTGAAGTGTTAAGTCTAAGCCATAAAAGCCACCAGTTTACTTTAGTATGTACTGCAACCACACAAGAACAACAACAACAACAAAAACTACAACTAGAAGATGAAGTATATTATATACTAAGTACATGCATACACTTATGTACAGACTAATATATATCTGTATGAATGCATTTTTTCCCTTGCTATGAAGTAGCATCAACAGTTTTAGTTAGTTTCCAAAAAGAAACAAATGCAAAGATTTCAAATACAAGAAGAATTGTAAAACAAAACAACAGGAAAAAGAAGAAAACAAAGATGAATACGGTAAAAGTTTGCTTTGCTTTGACCTTCACGAGACGCACAGAGAAAGCGGCAAAGTTGAGAGAGAGTAAAGTAAACAATATATAACTATAAACTTTATACATATATCTATATATATGTATATTTAAATATATATATTTACTTACTATACTTATATTATATATATATTTATATATATATACATGGAGACGAAGGAAAAAAAAGAAAAGAAAGGAACCCAAGTAAAACGGCAAAAGTTAATTAATTTATTGTTGTACGCTTGTATTTGTTGCTTAATTATAAACAAACAATTTTTTTTTTATTTGTATACCTTTTAAATGTATATAATATTAATAATTAATGGAAAAAAACACACACACACACACACGAAAAAATTATATATATAACAAATATGTATATATAACTGTACATTGCAACACACACACACACATACACACACCAGAAGAAAGCATGCTTTAAGCTGCAATTGAATACATATATTTCCAAAACACAACAACAAGAAATAAACAAACAAAAACCCATTTTGTAAAGTAAACCTACAACACATTTACACTATAAATGTAAATCAAAAAAAGCATATGCATTTACAATTTTTGTAAACAAATAAAACAACTAAAATATGAGCGAGAAAACAATTTCAAATTCAAATTTCAATTGGTTTGTGAGGCAGCAGCATACGATATAAGATCCTTGATCTTTTTATATAGCAAAAAAAAAACAGCATGTACTATTTACATATACTATATATCTTCTTACCATATATACCATATATATATCTATACATATATGTAAGTATGTATAGTACCCATATATATGTATAATACCTAAGTTACTGTAGAGCAACAGTTCTCATAGAGTCGTCCATTTACAAGCAATCCACCAGCACAATATGCATACATTCCACACTTGCTTACCATCCACAAACAACAGCAACAACAACTACAACGACTACTACTACTACTACTACAACAACAACTGCAAACATCCATATTTAAATAGAGTTAACGTATATTAAATGGAACCTTCCCAATGCACAGGTTAAGGCTACTATCTGAAGCTTAAAGCAAAAACTAACCATATCAAAAGCACAACGACGGCCCGCAGCATTATGAAAACCCACCAAAAAAAAACAAAAAAAAAAAAATTAATAAAATAGTATTGATAAACTAAAAAAGCAAGATACATATTTAACAAGAATATAACCCAGGCATTCCATTAAATAAACACAAACAGACACACATACACACATTTACATACTCTATACACATGTTTATTTAAACAAAATATTTTTGTTAACAAGTTGCCAAAAATGAATAAACAACCTGCAAAACAAATTAATAAAAATAGTAATAAAAGCATATTTATAAAACTTAAATATTATTACATGTATGTATGTAAACTCAATTGTTTTGTTGCTTGTAATGGGCAAATGGACAGGGATATTAATCAAGAGTAAGTACATTTATTAAGTTACACTTAAAATGAAATAGTAGTGTTTACAATTGTACAGTTGTCGAATACAAAGCTAAACAATTTCGTTAACAAGCTGAACATTTTAATAATTCCGATTTTTTATACATATATTCTTTGATGTATTGAGTAAGAATAAATAATTAAATACAAGGGAAACCATTTTTGGTGGCTTATATTTATTTTGAAACTTTACAATAAAAATTATTCACATTTTCATAATAACAAAAGTATTGACAACGAAGAACAGAATGCAAAAAAATCTTTTTAAATAAAGAAACCTTATATTTAATAGACATTGATAAATAAATAAGAATGTAGTCTGAAGTATTAAAAATTCTCCAGAATCACTACGGTAATAGCTATTATTGAATTATTTATTTAAATCGGAATAACATCAAGAGATCATCAAATTGCCTATTCTTCTGTCCACGACTGTATTTTCAAAGCAGTTGTTATTTCCTGCACTGCTTGCTAGAGTGGAATACAGTCGGAGCCACAGCGATCTATAAATACAGGTCAATGATACAAATGTAGCACCATAGCTTGACATGATTGCTGGAAAATCTGGCTAAAAATAAATGGGGGCGGCTTGTTTCGTTTAAAGGCAAAATGCAGCAGTAACATGACTTGCACTCATTGTTTAGCGACAGCTGTTAAGGTTGGTGTTGCCGCCATTTGCAGTAAACAGCTGTCGCTGGCATTGTATAGCGTTGCCACAATAACAAACACAATCACGTCGAATGAAAATACATTTCTTATGTGATAATATAATGCGAATTATCAAATAAAGCACATTAATATCCAATGTGCTAAAATGTAAACGCTATTTGTTGATGGTTTTAGTGAACATAACATTTGGCGCCAAAAATTATTTGCCCGCTATTGGCCAAGGTACGGTCTGGCAACACCGTGACTTCCCGCCTTTTTATCGGGAGAAACAGTTGGGCGACACAATTATAATTAATACGTCGCAGTCGTTGCCGTGCATGCCTTTCAAATAACAACAAATAGCGAATAGTGAAAATTAGCAACAATAGAAGAACAAAAAACGAAGTTAAGGTCAAAATAAAATCACTGTGTAACCAAAATCGAACAAACTCAATGCGCCCGCAGCGCTGTGAAAAAGTGAAAAGTTCAGTCGTTGACGTTTCGTCTTTGTTGTTGTTGTTGCTGCAATCGCGCGCTCATTTACAGAGCTGAACCCCCGCGGCCGCGCCCGCTGCCGCCGCTGCTGCTGCTGCTGTCGCCGTCAGCAGCAACGTTATAAATTCTAGCCAAAATATAGTGAATACATTTTTTTTTATTTAATATTTTTGTTGCATTGTATTGCGTTTTGCATACGAAATTGAAGACAGAGCAACGAGAACAACACCGGCAGCAACAAAATGAGCAACGATGTGCAAGAACAAGAGGTGGGCGCCGAAGTTGTCACCAGCGCCAGCGCCTCCATCGATGATGGCCAAGAGAGTTTGCGCTGCAAATTTGAGAATCTATGCCGTGATCTGAACATGGACAGCATGACCGAGGAGGAGGCCTTGAAAAAGCTCAACGAAGTGCTGCAGCATTATTCTCTAGAGGTACGTTGTCGTAATGTGTGTACAGATGCCAGTGTTGCCAACTCTTGAGAAACAACAAAAAAGGCTAATTTTAGCGGGCACTAGCGAATATCTTTCTATATTAAAACACCGAAGATGTAATACCCTTGCTGTCAAATTTCTAACCACTTGTTGCATTTTATAAAACTTCCCAAAAATATCCTATATTCTCTCGAAGTACATCCGTAACATGAAATGTAAAGCTAACACATTTTCTAAGATATTTGAACGTAATAAATAGAAATTAGGTCCAGTCTATAATCTGTTGAGTATATTTTTACATTCGCTTAAATTCTATTAAAATCACTGAATCGTTAATGTTCATTTAAAAATAGAAAGAAAAAAAAATCATTTTTGCATTTGACATTAATTTCTATGTGACCTTAACTTGACATTGCACATGGTCATACCTAAAAATGCATTTTGTAAAAATAAAAAAAAATAGTGAAAATACATTTAGTAAAAGTCAAAATTTGCAATGTCTGTGGTTCTGGAGCAAGTGCCACATTTGACGGGAAAAAAAGCTATTGTGGCAACACTGATAAATAATTGCATATGTGTGTGTACTAAATGTGCATTTGCATCTGTGTGCGTGTCGTTGCAGGGGGAGATCATGCACTGGGTTTGTTGTGCTCTATATGCGGCATGCCGTCAATCGACCACGCCCACGGTGGGTGGCCAGGATACCGTTGTAATGGGCAATTGTGTGCCATTAAACAATTTGCTGCGCAGCTGTCAAATGAGGTATGTTCCCCACTTTTATTCCATATGAAATCCACATACTCATCTCTCTTAACCGCTCGGTCTCTCTCGCTCTTTTGCAGCATCTACGAGTTCAAAAAGAAGATCAAACTGTGGTGCGACATGGCCAATCTGCCGCAGGATTTTATACAACAAATTGAGGAATTGGAGCGCAAATTCAGCATCACATTCACGCTCTACAAAAAGTATCGGGTAATCTTCGATCAGGTCTTTTTGTGTCCGCCCAACGAGAAGAAACACTCGAAATATTACAGGTGCGTCCACTTAAATATGTCTCTGCATATTCAGCAAAATTTCAACTGCGCTCAACATTTTCAAATTTAAGAAACACATATTATTATTTTGAGCATAAAAATGTTGCTAATTTTAACAAGTTACATTTGAATTAATTTATCATGATAAACAAAACTTGCTTTTATTCATTACAATTTTCTTGTTCAAGAGGATGATCTTGCATTTTAACGATTATTAAATAAAATCCGTCAATAACAAAATATCTAAACAAAATGCAAAGAAAACGCTTTAATCTTAATAAATTTGTTTGATACATTTTTTTAAACATTTAAATGCATTAATATAGATCGGTTGTAAGTAAGATTAAGAAACTGCAAAAACAAGCATATGTTTCAAAATGACAATTGTCAATAGAATTCCGAAATTAATTACTTTTAAATATTATGATATATTTCACAGATTTTTTGCATTTCTTCATTTTGAGTAAAAATACTGGCATCAAGAAATTTAAAAATTAAATAACTTAAATTCCCTATATCTACCTATTAAATACATTTATGTTAATTACAACTTTTTGGTGTAATTCCTTTTTACAGCATTAAATGTCCATACATCAAGCTGGACGATATTTGTTGGCGTTTATTTTTGTGCGCCAAAAATCAGAAGCCAATAACAACGCTTGATTTGGTCACATCGTATAATTTAATGATGTGCTGCATTGATCTCATCTTTGCCAATGTGCTGGCCGAGAAACGTACTGATCTCATCAATCCGAGCTTCGAGGGATTGCCATCAAACTGGAATGCGGCGGACTTTGATGAAACCCAAGCCCGCAATCATTGTATACTCAAATACTTTTGCGAGATGACGGACGAGGCGAAAGCCTTGAAGGCGACCGTCTTTAGCAAGATCATGCATAGTTTCTTTCAAAAGAACGTAAGCAGTTGCATTCTCTGATCATCTCTTATTTGTCTTTTTTGATAATTATTAAATTATCTTTTTTTTTTTTGCAGACCATTTTTGGTAAAAAGGATACGCTGCTCGGCCTGGTGGCTAATGAGAACTTTGAGCGCAATCTGAAATCTCTCAACATTAGCTATGAGCAGTATGTGCTAAGCGTTGGCGAGTTCGATGAACGCATATTGGCCGCCTATCCCTTGGATGCCGGCGAGCATAGCAATCTAAATGAACAGGCATTGCGTCCACCAGTTACACCATTGACACGCAAACAGGATTTGCCCGCTCAGCCCGTGATGTCGGAGCAGAAATTCGAACCGGTCGCCAATGCCACCAACAATGTGAAAAAGCTGAGCGCCAACATCAGTCGCATCACTGAGCCCACCGACTTTGTCAAGTAATTCAAGTCCACTATCATTTCATTTCTATCTTATTATTGTATATACATTTGTTTAGAGTCAAAAAATTATGTACTTTCGCATATTTTAATACGTTTTGCAATTGAGACTAAGAAAGAGTATTGTCTGCATATTATGTATATACTTACATGTATTTTAAACATACAAACTCGTGTTATTTAATTTATGTATCATTTGATTGCCAATTTTCGTGTTTTTTTTTTTATTAATTTATATTTTTATTTAAAATTTTTCTTTTCAACTATATTTTGTTCGTCACAAAATTGGATATCAGAAAATTTTGGGGCTAGAATATGCTTTCGTTACTAGACCTTTTACCTCGTGTAGAGGTTTTTCTTGTGTGATATAGAGGAGTCATTTTTTTCATCAAGTGATTTGTTAATTTTGTTCGTCACTAAATTGAATATCAGAATTTTTGGCCTAGAATATGCTTTTGTTACTAGACCTTTTAACTCGTGATATCAGAAATTTTTGAAATTTCTTTTGCTTTTGACATTGTAACTTGTTAGTAATAATAAAGAGAAAAAGAACACATAAATTTAATATGCGTTGCAGAAAGACACAACTAGGTAAATTATTTAAGCTAGTTTAAGTCCGCATTGTCAGAAAAAAAAAACTATGGCAACACTACGTATTTCTGTAACAAAACTGTCTGGCAACACTGGTTATTTGTGCAACGCAAAAGCTGTCAGCTACACTCTCAAGCTACGCCTTTGCTGTTGCTGTTCTCTTTCAAATCAAATTAAAATGAGGGACCGTAAATAATGATTTTTTTTTTTAAATACAAAAATGACTCGATAATCATTATTTTTGAGTTTTATTTTTTTGATCAAAAGTAATGATTATTGGTAAAGAAAATCGTAAAAATCGTTATATAATACTAAAGAGTGATTTTTAAAACAAAACTTATATTGATTACGGTCCCTGATTAAAATGTATATATTCAGTTGACAGGCCATATCATCAGCCAAAATGTATGTATCTTATACCAACACGCGAAATTTTACGTACTACAACATATTGAAAATACATAAAAATCATTAGCGCCGTTTTGTCATAAACGGAATAAATCACCATCATTACATCTACGACTTTTTTTTGAGCGCTTTGATGCAAACAGACAAACAAACAGACAGACAAGCAAACTGACTTTTCATTTAATTTTAAAAAGTCCACTAAAAATTTTAAATTTAATTATCTTTTGAACAATCGACGCGTATTTTTGATAAATAACGATTTTTACAAAAATGACTCAACGGCCCTCTCTTTCTCTGAACACTTGTACTTCTAACTACTCTTTGCATGAATCTTTTTGAGTACTTTGCACCTTGTTCTTTAAAAAAATATACTTTAAATTTATTAATATACAAACATACTAAGGATTCAAATTAAACTAGCTATTAATATTGATCATGATTAATCAATGACCTCATGCTCTTCTATTTTTTGTTGCATTGTAGGAAAGCCGGCGAGGAACCAATTGCCAAGATGCTCTCCATTATTGCACAAAAGGAACAAGCGTTTTTGATTGAGTATCCGATGCGTAGCGAGGCCGAGAATCGCTTTCGTTTGGCCAAATCACTATTCTTCTATCTGGTGGATCTCATACTGCGCGCTGAGATTAAAAATAATCCCGATATTCTGCACAAGATCTCAAATAAATTTATTGTCACCTTGTTGGCCTGCTGCACAGAGCTGGTGCTCGAGGCCTACAACACAGAGCTTAAGTTTCCCTGGATTCTGGACTGTTTCAGTATTAATGCCTTTGAATTTCACAAGATCATTGAGATTGTTGTACGCCATGGCAGCCCCGATGGCTGGCTGACCCGCAGTCTGGTCAAGCATCTCAATTCCATTGAGGAGACGTGTCTCGAAAGTTTGGCATGGAAAAGTTCATCGCCAGCCTGGGGTATCATTGGGAATACACCGCAACCGCTGCCCACCTGTAAGGAGGTGAACAAGGATAAGGCTGCCGGTGTGCAGATCTTTCTGCGCAAAGTCTATCTATTGGGATGGCTGCGCATCTCCAAGATGTGTGCCGAGCTAAATCTGAGCGAGAAGAAACCCGACAAGATCTGGACAATATTCGAGCATTCGATAACACACAAAACTTACTTAATGCAGGATCGACATCTCGATCAAATCATTATGTGTGCAATATATATTTATATTAGAGTAAGTAATGTCTATATTACATAATTATACCTCTCTCTCTCTCTCTCTCTCTCTCTCTCTGTCTGTCTGCCTTTCTCTTTCCATCACTGATTAAATGAATTGCTGCACTCTTCACATCTATGTTTCCTTCTCTCTTTGCAGGTTACTAAAATGGAGGAGCCAAAATTCATTGACATTATGCGTGCCTACCGCAATCAGCCGCAGGCGGTTAATAGTGTCTATCGGGAGGTGTACATTAACACCAAAAAGGATGGTGAACGCGACTACAGAGATATTATTCACTTCTACAATTACACATATGTCCCAAAGATGACAGAGTTCTGCATCAAATATCTTGAAGAGACAGCGGATGTAAGTAAACCGATCAAATATACATACAATATGTCTTAAAATCAGGGAATAATGCCGAAACGGTTTACCGAAACTAAACGTTTCATTTATATTACCGGAACCATAACCGAAATAAATTCTTTTTTTAAGAACCGAATACCGAGACGCTTGTACCGCTACGGTTCCAGTCAATTATTTTAAATATTGTTTTTTTATTTGATTTTCTTTATATTAAAAAATAACTGAAAAGTTCAGTTTGATCTTGATAAGATACAAAATTTCTGCTAATATATCCCAAAATCGTGCCAAATTGGACAGTAATTTTGAAGTTGCTAAATCCAAAGTCTGACCAACTTCAAATGGTCATAACTTTCTTAAAACTCAACCGATTTTCAAGAAGAATGTAATTTTTATTATGATTTGTCCTCTTAATTAATTGTTGCATTTGGTCAAAAATAAAATAATGAGATCCATTGGGTGCAACTATTTTTAAAAATTATTAAAACAAATATTTTTTCTGTTACTTTTTTTACTTGAAATAATGAAAACAATATTGTTAATGCAATTTTTTAATTTCCATTTCGTTTTGATTATAGAATGTAAATCTGCTGCTCTCGCCGCATCCCATAGAGCGCACAGTGCTGCCCAAGAAGCTAATACACAATCACTCACTCTTTGTCACAAATATGCAAAAGAATGAGAAACAAAATTCGCCAGATGAGATTGTCTTCATCTTTAACAGCAGTCCAGCCAAGGTAAGTTTAATACGAGCGTGTGTATCAAGTCATTTCCCTCAGTAAAAAAACTCAAAATTTTTGAAAATTTATTTTAAGACTTCCTTGGGGAAACAATCGTTAAATTTATATAATATGTACACTACAAATAGTTAACAGCAGGATAATAAATCAGATCCACTTGAATCCTCTGCATATAAGATGTAGTGGGTAAGATCTTCCAAATTTTTTTACGATTTCGTATCGGCGAGGAGATTAATGGTCACTTTTTTTATCGGAAATAAATTTACTTTTGAACATAATCATTCTTTAGAGACGAACGGTCGTCCAACCTTTTTATGTTAACCAATTTATTAAATTTACCAAGAAAAAAATGTTCAAAGTTGTGCACGATAAAATAAAATAAGTCAGTGTGACAGTACGTCATGAAAATTAATCAGTTATCAGTTAATTAATAAAAAAAAATTTGCGTTTTTTTACTCAGGTCAATGGCTTATTTCAAGAGGTACCACTTTAATCTTTAAAGCTTTAACTTACTCGATTTCTATTTGTTTTTAGCAATTGGAGGACATGAACAAAGTTGTACGTGGAACCGGCAAACGTATGCTGCGCTTTGAAAATGATCCTGGCCTGGCTATTGTGGAACCGAAGCGAAACATGCGCGATCAGCAGCCGCAGCGTTGAATGCAAATATATAGGCAATAGACAATACAAATACAGGCCGGAGAAGCAGAAGCAGAAGAAGTAGAAGAAGGAACCAAGGCCTGGGGAGGGCGGGGCGGGGTGAACATTATGGGGGACCGAGGGGGACAACAAAGAGGCGGGGGATGTGGACAGCGAGACGAATTAATATATATGATGGTGCAAGAAAAGATGACTTTGACTTAAAGCTCGACTTGGCACATGGAATATGTATATTAAATCTGATGATGCTGGACAACGTATGGCAACTGCCACGTGGCATATGCAATCTTATTTTTATGGACAGCGGCGAGCGCTTATCATTTTACTTATTGTTTAACTCTCTTTTGTTTTTTTAGTATCTTCTTTTATATCTTTTTTTTTAATAACTTTTAGTCTGCCATTTTAATTTAACAACAACCACAAGAAACGAAAACAAAAACACAAGTTAGCAACTTTTATATATATATATATGTTTTAATGCAAGTCAAGCAAATATTTACATGATTATACATAAATGATATAAACAGATATATGTATTATATCCCCATACTAATACTTAGCATAGATTTTGAAACAACTTTGGCTGGAAAACAAAACCCAAACAAACAAACAAACAACAAAAAAATGTAATATTTTTGAACAGCTTTTTAGTTGACAGACAAAAAAAAAAAACAATCAGCATAGTTTAAGCCAGCAATAACAACATAACTAACAACAACAAAAACAATTAGAACAAGTAGTAGAGCACTCTATATAATTGTATAAATAAATAGTTTATGCATCTCTAATAAACAAAATTCTGTAAACATTTTAAACTGCTGTTGGTCTTCGTCTTGAAACTCGATTAAGAAATTCTGCATAAATTGTATATAAACAGTGTAAAACAACAATCGTTTATGGTGTTATCCAATACAAGGAGGAGCTATTTCGCACAGTGGGACAATCTCTGATTTTGCTGTACAAAAATCATATCTTTTGAACCAATAAAGATATAAAATGAAAGTTTGCACTGTGTGATAGGCCTACTGGTTGATTCAGGATTTTCGATCAAAGTTGAAAAATATTTTCCGTTCATATTTACATGTAAAATTTAAAAAAAAATCTTGTTTTTGTACAAATTTTAATCTTTCATCCATTTAACAGCATTGTTTATTATATAAAAAAGTATTATTACGCTTATTATCTTTTGGATTTGTAATCTGATGATGATTTTTTCTATCGAACACATTTATTACTTTCACAATCACTTTCATCGAAAAAATAATTTGAATACCGCCCCCACCCCTTTTGTCCCACTGTGTGTGCACTACACACAGCATCAGTGTTGCCAGAATCTCCAAAGCAAAAATTGCTAGATTTGGAAAAAAATTTGCTAAAAATTATGTGAAAATTGCCAAAAAAAAATTCTAAATCATTAAAATGTTCGTTTTCAACAAATATATGTATGAATTTAAGAAAAAAAAAATTGAAACTGAAATTGAAAATACTTAAATTGAAAAGTAACATGATTTCAAAATTTAAGCAATTATATTAACATTTAACTAAAGAATACTTATAATGCTATCTAAGCATTAAGCTTCACTTAAAGCAGTGTATTATAGTACTACTCATTGCCAGTAATTTCTTTCAAGTACAAAATTGCTTCTAAATTTTTGGCATTTTAACCCAATCACAAAACACAGCAAAAAAATGCGCATACACTTTCAAGTTGTTCATATAATCGAACTACTATATAAAATACAATTTCAAAAAAGTATAAAAAAAAGTCAAAAATGCTAAAGAAAAATGAAATAATGCTAGAAAATTTAAAAACTGCTAGATATGTGGCTAATAGCATTTTTGAAAAACAAAGTTGCAAATTTTATTTAAAAGTTGCTAGATATAGCAACTAAATTGAGAACTGGCAGCACTGCACAGCATATGCTCTGCTTCGAGTCGAGTCGCTGAACACAAATATTTAATGAGCCTGCTTGCAGTAATACATTAAAGTTAAAGGATTACATTACTCAGGTCAAATTCTGTTCAAGAAATTGACTCGAAGTATCTGATCTGTGGATGACCAAGATGCAAGATAGAATAGAGTAAATGTAAATGACAATTTAAATGTGTTATAGTAATGCATTTATTTTCAATAATTTGAAAGAACAACGAAGAACATGAACTTGGTGTTGGTGATGAGTGTTAACTCTCCAGACGCAGTGCATCGGCGAGGAATGTGAGTGCATTGCGCTGTTCGGCCGTGAGATTGTTGGCCGCCAAACGTTGTTGCAACAACGAGCCGCAGGTGAAGAGTGGCGCCGCCTGTTCGGGTACAATGCGATAGGCGACACGCCGCCAAGTGGCGCTGACCACATCCAGTTGGGACTCGAGGGCAGCACGGCAGGGCGACAGATCGTCGGGTCGAGCACGTGCCAGCATATGGGCCATGGCCAGGCAGAGCTGCTGCTGCAAGCCATCGCGATGGTTGTACTCCTCGAAGGTGTCCAGCGCATTGGAGCGCTCGATGGCCGCCAGAAGGGATCGCCACATGGTGGCATAGTGTACACCAAAATCAGCACGCTGCTCAATCTGCAGCAGGACGGCGGTGGCATTGATGCGCACCTTGAAATTGGCATGTTGCACAATCAGCTGACTGAGCGTGGCATAGAGTGTGACCGCCAAGCTGGCGCTCGAGGAGAACAGCGAACGATTGCGCACCAGATTGCCAATGGCATAGCAGGCATTCCACTTGACCTTGGCACTGCCCGCCGCGCGTACACAATCCAACAGCCTGGACATGGCGCGTTGCATCAATCCGTGCTCATCGGGGGGCAGCAGACGCAGCAGATTGCCCAAGGCACGCACCGCATTCGCACGCACCTTGTCATGGTCGCTGCAGGCGACAACCGCCGCCTCGATTAACCGACTGAGCAGCGTCTGTGAGATGCGCTCCTGTTCCTGTCCCTGCTCCTGTTCCCGCTCCTCCTCCGGCTGCTGCTCCGTCGTTGTCGTCGTCGGACTGGGCGCCACCAAAGCATCACTGATGTTACCCAGCGCCCAGGCCGCCTTGATCCTCACCGCCAGCTGATTGTCCGCGATGAGACGCAACGCCAGCTCCGCTGTATGCTCCACAAACACCAGATCCGAGCGCAGTGTGGGATGCAGCACATAGACGGCGAGAGCACGCAACGCGGCGGCACGCACCAGATGATCGCCGGCATCGTCGCTGCTGCAGCCGAGCAGGAAGGCCAGGAGTCCATTGCGCTGGGCCTGCGGCAGGCGCTCGAAGCTGTAGACGCCCATGTTGGACAGGGCATCGCAGAGGGCGCTCTTCAGGATGGGCGTGCCCGCATCCATGTGGGCCACATAGATGGCCTGCAGCATGCGCAGCCAGAAACCCAGATGCTGTTGCTGCAACTGGGCATCGGAGTCGTCGGGTTGCTCCGCGGCATGACGTGCCATCTGGAAGCCAACGGCGTCCAGGCAACGTGCCCCATAGAGACGCACATCAAGGGAGGCATCCTCCAAGGCAGTGCAGAGCACCGAGGACAGACGCGACAGATGGTCACGCAACAGGGCGAAGTGTGTGGACATGGCCAGGATGACCTGGAGGCACTCGACTCGCAGCGGCGATGGCGACGCACTTGCCGGACAGTCCAGATAGCGGAGCACGAGACGCAGCAGCCAGGAGTTGCGCGGTATGCGAGATTCCTCCGTTACCACCGGTTGTAGCTGCTGCTCCTGATCTTCCTCCTCCGCCTCCTCCTCTTCGTCGGAGTCACAGAGCTGCTGAAATTGTTGCTCCTCCTGCTGCTTGGATTTGGCTGTGGCTTGGACAGCGCGTCGTTCGCTTATGGGCAAACCGACGGCACAGGCCATCTCCTGGGTGAGTCTGGGCGTCGCCAGCAGCATCTCCATGACCAGCAAGGCGGACACCTTGACACCGGTGTCCACATGCCTGGCCAGCTTCTTCACATGCGGCACAAACTCGTAGACAAAGCCCATTTGCAGCTGGTCAAAGGGTGTGGCCTGCACCAGCACCGCCAGACACTTGAGGCACTGCGTCAGCACGGGCGGCGCATACTCCCGCTCCAGGATGGCCGTCAGCTGGCGATACGCCTCCAGCACGCTGCTGGCCAGGCTCATCGCAAATGGCGTGTAATTACTGGGAGCTGATGTGGAGCTGGCCTGGCTGAGATACGGCTTGGAGCCATAGAGCAGCTGGGCAGCCAGTTGCAGTGCCTGGGCGCGACAACGCACATTGCCATCGCTGGCGCCAATATGCAGCAGATGATCCTGCTCCTCGACTCCGCCTCCACCTGCAACTGCATCTCCTCCTCCTGCTCGTCCTCCTCCTGCACTGGGAAACAGCGCATGCCAATAGCCATAGAGGGAGCGTCTTGGCAGCTGCTTGGTCACTGCGCCGAGCAGCTGCAGCGCCGCCAAGCGCACCTTGACCTGGCACTGACGCTGCTGCTTCAATCCCGCCAGCTGCTGTCCAGCACCATCGGAGGTGGGAGTGCAGCCACCCTCGGAGTCGCCGCTGGCCATGCGACAATCGTTGTCCAGCAGCAGCAACTGCATGCGATCTTCATTGCCAGTGGCTGCAGTTGCTCCCTGGACATTGGCATTGGCATTGCCATTGGCATTGGCATTGTTGCGCTGCTTGGTCAGGGAACGCATCTTGCGGGACTTGACCCGACGACCGGCGGCAGCTGCCTTGTGATTGCTGGCACTGGACATGTCCACCTCCTCCTCCTGGCCATAGGCAGCCGCTTGCTGGGCAGGCTGCACTCGATGTGGCACCTGGACAGATGCAGTTGTTGTTGCTGTTGTCCGATTACGCACATAGGCGAGTGCCAGGCCAATCAGCTCGGGTGCATGCTCCTGGGCATAGTCCGCATGCTGTGTGGCAATCTTCTGGAGCAGCTGCAGCGAATGCGCCACCAGCAGTGTCAACTGATCCAGCTTGGCTGTCGTCAATGACATTCTCGTCCAGCGTGCATCGTAGTGTGACTGTAGCAGCGTATTGGCCAGTTGGCTGCACAGCTGCAACTCCTGCTCCTCCTTGAGCTCCGTGCCCAGCAACGTGTCCTGGCAGAGCATCAGCAGCAGCGCCGCCTCCACACCGACGGGCATTGGAATGGCCGCCAAGCGTGGAAAGTGCACAAGTGCCCGCTGCGCTGGCAGAGCTTCCAGCAGCGACAACAGACAACGCAGTGCATCCACCTCGACAGTTGCCTGTTGTTGTTCCACGCGCTGCAGCAACCATTCGAGCAGCGGCTCTGTGTCGCCCAGCAGCTGCCTCCGACTAAGCAGCAACTCGTGCAGCCAGAGGAGCCAAGCATTCAGATTCAATGACTCATCACCCTTACTGCCATTCCGACTCCCACTCCCACTCCCACCTGCGTCCACTCGTGCCGCCTCTGTCAGCAGCTCTGCCAGCTGCGACGCCGTGTTGTTGTTGTTGACGCCATCTGGTTTGCCAGATGTCTGGATTTCGATGTCGCGCAGGAATTGCAACTGGAGCTCAATGTGTGCGTTGTCCGCTGTGCGAGAACTGCGCACCCGCGTATTTATTGTTTGTATAAGCACATCATAGGCTCTCTTCTCCTTTTCCATTAAATAATAAAGTTGTGCTCGCTCCGATAAATAAAAAATTTTTTGTTGTAACTGTTTTTGAAGACGCTGCCACCTGGCAGATAAAAGCTGCCATTTATCTTAACGTTGCCAGATCTAGAAATCTGATCTGGATCATTTTAAGCGGTTAACTCATTTTTGCGCTTGTCAACTTGGCGCCATTTTTGAATTGCGTTTATATCAATATTGGAAAGAAGCTTATATATGTTTATATATATTATATATATATATAGTATATATATACATGTAGAATAGTTATTTGAAATTAATAAATCTGTTTACATGGTATATTCTTTGTATTGTATAGCTTAAAGATATACCTATATAAATATAAAACGGTATCCGTATTTTCATAGTCGTAAAAGTAGTATGGAAATAAGTTGTCAATGTTACTTCTCTTATGCTGTATGCGAGTTTTCGTTGTAATATCATTAGCTCAGTAATATTCCAAGAGTGGATTTCCCAAAGACTGTCAAAAATTAGTTTGGACGAATTGAATTATTTATTTTGAGTCATAATAAATAAATGCACCAATTTTCCAAAGGGGGGAATTCATTTTTCGATAGACATGTGTCGATTTATTTCAGGCAAAGATCTTTGAAAATAAGTTTGAAGCAAATCAAATGAAAAACAATAATTTGACATACAACAGTTTTCAACTGATTTCCCTCTTGCATTGGGAATTTGTCAGTCAGCACAAAGAGTTTTATATCTAGAGACAATAGTATATATGATTTGATGTAATGTATAATTATCATTTCATATTCTTAGATTATATAAATTCTGCTCGGCACACATTTATTGTAAATATAATAATAATCAAACCATATCGAGATTTCCAAAGCAGGCGTAAAACAATTTTGTATACAAATGAAGAGTTTTATTACTCACGAACCAATGCTTGTTGATTTTTCGTATATCACTCACAATCATCATCATCCTTATCATCATAATCATCGTCATTGGCTGGGCTGACATAATTAATCCCTGAGCAATTGCACAATTAGTGAATAATACACTGAACAACAGACCAACAGCTTGCATCAATTATTGGTTCGTGATCGGTTTCTATTATTAAACTAATCCTATATGTTTATATGTTATATATAAATTTATTTATATACATATCTATATCTACTAATGTGTATACAATGTTTTTAGGCGGGCTTCTAGTGTTTTGAAAGGCGTCGAATTTCATCGTCATGTTATTATATTTTCTTTTCGTATGTACAATTCTCTAAATTCCTTAAAAAAAAAACACATTGCCAAATGTGAGCATGTTAGTATGTATATCGTATCGTATTATAAACCTATCATTATTAAGAAATCTATAGTAGTACTAGGTATATATATATTTTGGTTGTTTGGTCTACATAAAACAAGGACCAGCATGGATACCATATACAAACATAAGTATATGAACTGAGAGAATTCGTTTTTTTTTTTTGTTTTTTTTTAATCTTTGGCAAGACCGCAGATATTGATCACAAGAAATGTTTTCTTTATCGATTATGTCAATAAACAATTAGCGCTACCGTTACCGTTAGTTTCTCTTATCTTGAACTAACAAATTGATCTAATTAACTACATTTATATGATTACAACTATGGTAGATAAATCCGTATGAAGAACTCAAGCAACATATACATATACAAATAAATTCGATAAATTAAATACTCTACTTTTTTGTTTTACAAAATTTGGCTAATCTGGGAGTAGTAGAACCTATCATGGGTGGTACGGAAGGAATACATTTTGACTGGCTGACTTGAAACGAATTACAAATTAAAATAGTAATAAGTATTCTCGTGTTAAATCATTTTGTGGGCTTGGATGGTGGGAGGTCATACGTTAATTTTTTATGGTCTCCAGGCTCAGTTAAGTACACAAAACTGTTGGTGTTGTTGTCGTTGGAAGGTAGGAAGGAAGGAAGAAGGGGTCCATTGGCCACATGACGACTACAGGCTACTTGGCAATATTAGTTGGCGTCATTTGGATATAGATTGACTAAAATTGCATAGTAATGACAGCCGGCGGCGAGTACCACAAACAGATGCCAAATGGCATGGGCCATTGGAATTAGGCCGTCGGATTTAAAGAACACAATGCCCAATATGTAGAAGGCTCCGCCGTATTTCAGCTGGATCATGCCATTGAAAACGTGTCCGGTTAACATTACCACCAGCGCCGGTCCCAGACCCATAACTATATAAAAGAACGTCTCCAGGCATTTGTAGCGTTCATGGTAAAGCTGTGTGTGTATGTGTGTAGACAAAGAGCATTAAAATGAGATAAAACTAATTGAATATGAAATCTTATATATTACCTGCTGATAGGCAATACCAAAGGCAGCCATTAGCCAAATGATCCATTCCATGCAAAAGAGTATGGTCGAATGATTTGTATTCTCCAGCGTTAGCCAGGGAAAGTATGAGCCGGCAATGAAGACATAAATCATGGCACGATCGCAGCGATGCAAAACGTTCTTTAGACCCTGATAAGTGTGCCAACCAAATGCGGGCCAAGACTTGTAGTTCTTGGGCGGCCTTAAAATGAAGAATTCAAGAAAATGTGAATATGCTAATGAATAATGAATTCATTGCACTTACTTGTGCTCGGCACAGTAGCAGGAGCAGTGAAAGAATGTGGAGACGGTGAAGAGCATACAGAGTGCAGTGCCATAGACCCATGAAACTAGATACTGGCTAGCGCTATTAGAGCGTTCAAATAGCTTAATGACCGCAAACACGGCTGGCACTATCCAAATGCCATGGGTTATCACATTGGCCACCTGCTCGATCTAGAAATATATATAAAAATATAGGTATATTATTTATATATATATATATATATATATATAGATTGAACTCACCTCTGTGGGTTGATAGGCACAGCCAGGTTTGGCTTTCGCATTCTTCCATTGAATGTTGCGCAGTTGGTGCTTAAGTTTGATATTCGATTGTATAATTGATGTCCAGACATGCCGGAATAGATTATCCAGAAATGAATATCTGTTTTGTATGTCCTGCACCAGAGATTTCATCGTCCTCGCCCAGCTAGCTCTTCAGCTGGCCCCCGAAGCACAAGCAAAACTGTCAATGATTATGACAAAAGCAAACTCGTTCAGCGATTATGTTCAAGAATTATTCATATATTGATCAATCGGTTGATTGATTACGTCTCAGTCGATAAACAACCACCGAACTACCGAACCACTCAACCACAGTGCCCTGTCAACCATTGTCATGTTCAGCAGCAGAAGCTGATAAAGTACGAGTAGCTAACCCGATTCCAATTTATGATGACCTAATAAATATATATATATTATAGTTTATTGGGCATATTTTTCTGTTTATTACTTGATTACTTTGATTGGCCGCGTTATCAGGCAACGGTTTGGACTTGATTCCGGATTAGTTAGACATATGTACGTACAAAACAGAAATACGACAGGTATTCAGTCTATGCTATGCCCGTCGGAACTATCTAATCCAAGTACTTAATTGATTTGTTTACAATGGGCTATTTTTAAATCATATGGCCGATCGGTTCGCAAAATACGTATATTTCCCTTTTTCTCTGCCAATTTTTGCAAATTTGTAACATTTGTAAGGTTAAAATTGATTAAAAAAATTTTTAAAGATTTTTAACAATTAGACATCAGTAAGTATTTTTCAAATTTGTCATAGTTTCATTTATTATGTAACGTCTTTTGGAAAACTAATAAGCTATATTTTAAGCCTATTTATTCTCATCATTTTGCTCTTATATTGTTTAAATTATGCCCATCTCTAAACAAATGCCCTATCCATCTCCCTCTCGCTCTCTTTGCTCTTCTTGTGTGTTTAAAAATCATTTGCAGTTTTGAAAGTACATACAGACGAGTGCAAAATAATAAGAACAGCATAATTTGCCCTCTTTTTATCTTATAATCAAAAAGGCGGGGACTAGGAATTGATTTCAGAACTATGGTTCCTTGGTAAAAACAACTTAGAATAGACCGTAGATTACGAATTTTTTGTGAAATAAAATCATTGCACCCTAATGTACATACATATGTACAAAAGATCTTATATTAAATATAAAGAAACTTTCTTATCAATTTTTAATAATATTAGCCCATCTGAAGATTATAAAAGCTGTATAAAAGCGGCTTATTTTGTTTTTTTTTTTCTTATATTCATTATTCTTCAGCACTTTCTGGTTCTAACATTTTTTTTTTTTCGTTCTTAACATCTCTTCAACGATGCTCCATTGGATTAAGGTCTGTCGATTGGGCCGTTCACTCACTATCATCCATATGAAAAGCTGTTCATTTTATTATGTGCAAGTACGCAGTTTACAGGATATAGTTGAACTGTAGTAGATTTATTTATTTATGACACCACTTGAATGCTAGCTTTTTGAATAATCCGCAATCCAAATTGCAGCATCCACCCCCTTTCCCCCTACACCTCTCACCGCCACCATCACAATAGCAATTCTGATATGCATTCTTGAGACAAGACTTAAAGCAACAGAGAAAGAGGGAGGGAGAATACTCGTAGCATGCATGCACATGACTTGAATACAATCAACGTTGTTGTTGTTGCTGTTGCTGTTATTATTGCTGTCATTTCTTATCAAGCCAACTAGAGAGACTTAATAAGGGCTCAAAGTCCAATCGAGCATTGGCGAAACGAAATGCCTTGTATCGAGAATACTACAGATTATATATATGTATTTGTATATAATATGTGCATACATACATATGGATGTAATACATATAACACACACAAAGGCGCCGCCTGGTCCAAGGTCAGTCGATGGCAGTGGCCTCCCGCTGGTACAGTTTGAATATTGTTAGACAACAATAACAATAACAACAAGAACAACAACTAGGTACAAATCAGCGTGGGCATCATTAGTTGTTGTTGTTTCCTCCTGACAGCTGTGCGTACACTTGCAATGATTACTCAGTTTATAAGGCAGCTAAACCTAATTAAATCAAACTCAGTTCGATCAGATAATTGTGTTCATACTCTCTTGTTATACTATATATAGCATATCTCAGTCATGTATGAGGACAGCTGATATTAACCACCCTTAACGAACAATAATTTAATAAAAAAACTGTTATTTTAAGATGGTTTCCTTAAAAAGTTTGTAACTTACGAGGTAAGGTTCTATCCATCGAATATGTGATTTAAGCCGAATAAAAAACATATTTTGCAAGTCCTTTCGCATATATCATGATGTTTGGTTTTGTTCTATTATATTATATTATACTTGCATTGTTAAGATAATATTTTTACTTTGCATGGACTCAACGCTTCATCTAATTAATACAAATAGAATAGATTAATATAAATTCGCAAAAGAACTACAAGCGTTTAACTCGATTTTAATGAAGCCTATTTAAGCTGTCGTGTAAACTTGGTAATTGATGATAACTCGCTGTGTTGCATTTGTGAGCCTCAGTTCGACATACTGTTTATGAATTATGCATAGTCACACACACACACACAAACAACACACTTAAATACATAGATAGGTATTTGCCTGTTTGCTTATTGACCCACCGGCTGTAGCGTCTGCCACCAAAAATCCATGACACCTGCCACCCGACCCCACCCCAGTTGCAATTCATTTGTATGCTAATCTGTATAAAAATAGACAGCGCACGTTGTAACGGTACTTGTTGTCAATGTCTTGTTATTGTTGTTGTTGCTTTGCTCATTGGTCATTGGGGGGATTGACAGACAAAGGTGGAAGCGTATATACGTCACGATTGTTTACATTACAACGCTTTAGTGGTTGCTGATAGCTTTTAATTCAATTTGTTTAGCGTCGATGTTATGTATTACTTGCACACACACAACCAAACACACACGCGTTAATGCCACACACACACACACACACATACACTCCTTACGCTTGCCCAACGACGACGCTTCCTTTTGCATTTTAATAATATCCATATATGTACATGTGTATAAAACATATTTAGCGCGCGCAAATAAAATTCATATACAAAGTTAAATAAATCAAGCTTACAGTATGTTATTGTTATTATGGACAGCACTAATTGTTGAGCCTTCAGAGCGCTGGACTTTATGCTGCGGCAGTCGTTCTTTCTGTTTGTTAACCGTAAATACATTTATGCTTTTATGCTTTTTCGTCGACGCGATAATAAATGCTATCGATGGCTAAGCTCCTCGATAACGAATTAATCAGTGCTTAGTATCGCCAATTAACATTGCAGCTCAAGAAAGTATTGCAATGCGATAGTTCAACTATCGAAGTGCTGTTAAACTTTATTTTATTGCCGCCAAGCCCAAACTTTAAAATATATGTCTGTATGCGTTCTGTAGCAAAAACATTGGCATTTAAAATGCGATTTTAAAAAGTCTGTTTCGAGTCTTTCTAGACCGTCACACAAGTGGGAATAAAAAAGAGCCATTTGAATATTGGTAGAATATATGCTATATATATATAACTGCAGCTGAAATAATCTGTGGAAATAAATTAATTAGTATTTTTTTTATTATGGATTCTTTCGTGCCTTATAGTCTCTCTTTCTTGAACAAAAACTCCACATTTACGAAATTTCGCTTTTCTCTGCTTTTTCCAAATCAAATTTAAACTCGAACGTTTGCCATTCGCATCGTAAAAAATGTACCAGTTTTTAAAAAAATACCAAAATTGTTATCGATGTTTAAGAAAATGTGATAGTGTCATAACCATTTTTAGCTGCTTTTATTGTGAAAATATACTTTAAGCTTGTTAATGTTGCTCTTACAGGTGAATAATTTTGAAAAATTAATGTTTTGCAGAAAAGAAGGAAAACAAGGGTCAAAAGATACTTGCCATTTAATATATCAGCACGGTCACACTGACCACACTGGAAAATGTAAAGTTAACGTAGTCTGTTAACTCTACAAATTATCGACTATCGACTCCAGACTAGCACTTACGCGCGCATTTGAGTTCAAACGTAAAAAGAAGGCGGAAACTATTTAGATTTTGTTTAAATTGCATTTGTATTTCTAAATCAAATTAAAGGAATAATGTGAACAGAAATGCACATCTTAGGTCTAGTGCACGCCATTTGAGCTCTGCGATTGTGTGGCAGCCAAAGCTGCCGCCTGTTGTTGTTGTTGCTGCTGCTGCTGCTGTTGCAATTTGGTGCTGTGTGAAAAATCTATGCAGGCACCCGAGGTAAGATCGATTTCCTCGGAATCAGATCCATCGGAGCCCTCATCAGAGTTGGGGGCCAAGGCAGACATGCCGCCCAAATCCAATTGTGAAACGCCATGTGCCGTCGTCTCCTTGTAGAGCTTCAGTTCTGTGTAGGTTTTCGATAGCTTATCATGTCCCGACTGCAAATGCGGCGGCTGTTGTTGTTGCTGGAAAGCTGGATGCATCATTGTGAAATTGGCAGGACTTTGTCCATTGCCCAGTGGCACATCCCCAACGCCCGCCTCATTGCCCAGTGAATCCTTCCCAGCGGTTGCACTGCCCGCCGATAGATTCTCCGGCATTTGATTGCTGCCAGTGCCAGTTGTTCCATTCGGCTGTCGATTCGCCCCTGAGCCGGCTATAACCGGGGGCGTGCCCAAACTGAGGCAACGCATCCGCCAGGCATCTTGCAACAGCTGCAGACGCGCCTGCTTGCGCCACTTGGCGCGACGATTCTGAAACCATACCTGCAACAACAATAATTGAGTCAGTTATAGGACGAATACATATATAAAACGTGAGAATAATTGAGATATTTAAAAGTTTATATAGTATTTATATTTAAAAATGGTAAGTAACTAACAACAAATATTCATATTTGCCAAAACATTGAAAATATTTTATCATTTGAATATTTTAATATAAAATTAATTTTAATTTACTTAAAACAGCTATTTGTTCCACTTTTCACCTTGCCTGCATTTCAATGAACATTTGTATGGACTATTTTTTAGCTACTTCCTTTTAGGTGTTTTCATTGATTTTTGTTGAATTACAAGTAAATCATAAATCTATATCCAATATCAATAAAATTATTAATTTTTTGTTTGTTTGTTTTCTACAGTTTTGTATATGTTTTGTATAGTTAATAAATTCTTTTAAAATGTATTTATGCATTCGTATTCAATTCTAAAAATTATTTTAATAAAGTCAATAAATTTTACATTTCACTAAATCTCTCAACAATTTGTTTCACCATTTTAAAGTTTGATTGTAAGACGATTACTTACCCACCTGTATGTTAAATATATTTTTAGAAAATAAAACTCTAAAATGGACAAGTAATTGAATGTGAATAATCTAAATTATACATTTTTTTATTTGTGACTTCAATAGTTTAAAAATAGTTGAAAATGTTCTCGTACCCTGATAAACAGAACGGTTTCTAAAATGTAGAAAATTTGTCTTAAAAATGTTATTTTCAATATAAAACAACTTTAAAGTGAAAAAATATGAAGAATACTTTAATTAGTGCTCTTACAACTAAGGTGATTTCACTATTTTTGAGAATTTTCGGTTTTTGCCTCACACCTAATATTCTCCGTCTGGAAAAGAAAATTTATGGAATTGGTGAATAAACATTTTGAATGCTAAACTGATAAAACTTTAGGAATCTATTGATTAATAAATTCCCTTGAGTTTAGATTTTGCGTATCTTTTCTAGCTTTTCCAATTGTTTTTTTTTTTTAGAAAAAAACAAAACGTATGTAAAGTCTACTTTTTGGAGGTGAATGAAAATAAGTGTATCTAAGTAACATCCAAAAGTGGCTTTTGATTATTATTGACGAAATTCAGTACAGTATGGATTTGGGAACACAACTGAGAAGCTTGACTTGAGATTTTTAAATGCTTTTAATGCTTTGAGATACAAGGTTATAATTCACTTTGTCATAATTGAATCGATAATGGAATGCAGAACAAGCTTAAGAAGTTTTTTTTTAACCATTTAAGAAACTACGTAAACATTTAAAATTTTAAATTGAGCGTAGGATCCTTGAATAGCTTCGATAATATGTATGAAAATCGCATTTTTATTTGATTTGATTAGATTTTTTGTGGCGATAAGCGACTTTACATACATTCATCGCTGGGATTTAGCGCTGTGATTCACCTGGACGCGAGCCTCGCTGAGGCTGATGCGCAGCGCGACTTCCTCGCGCAGGAAGACATCCGGATAGTGGGTCTTCTGGAATAGTGCCTCCAGTTCCTGTAGCTGCTGTGGCGTGAACGTGGTGCGATTTCGGCGCTGTCTTCTACGGCCGAACATGTACTCCGTAAGGAGATCGCCCGGTAACGGCGATATAAATGGACCAGCCATTATTTAACTATTATTTTTTCACCTTTTTTTTTTTTAAATTACAGTACTTAAAAAAAAAATACCCACACACACTGATACAATTGGTGTACTAATTGTAAGATAATTGTTTCAAAAAAATTCGGAGCGCACGTTGGATGGCAACAGAGCCATAAGATTGGAAAAAAAATTGTATTCGACTTTTGACTTGCGAGCTGCGCGTTTCGCTAGCGACTGCGGAAGTGCAGGGATCGTCCTTTGGCTTTTATCCTGCAAGCGTCAGCATCGCTGCATCGGCCGAGTCAGCTAATGTCCCTGTATGTGTGTGTGTGCCACACTGCTGCTTTGTGTAGGTGTGTATGTGTGTAGCTGAGCCTATGACTCGTGGCATTCGTATTTGTGAGCTACATTTACATCTAGAAAATTTACAGTTTCATCTTTAAGCTAATTGACAGTTTATTTATAATATTTGCTGCTCGCTTTTAGGCAGCTACACAAAATGTGAAATTACATTAGCATAATTATGTTAATTGATGTTAACAGTGCAAATCTGATTAACATGTCGCCGTCTGGAAAACTATCTCGCTCTTGCGCTCGCTCTGTTATTAAATTCGCCGCTCGCCGTCTCGCTCTCAGCGGCAACCACTTAGAATGGCAGGTGACAAGGAGCGCGCGCAGACTCTGTTCGTTACGCTCGCTCATTCGTTCGTTCATTCGCTCTTTCGTTCGTTGTTGTAAACATAAACAAATATATCAGACAACAATATAAGTAGTACACACACACACTGATGTATGTATAGGGCTGAGTGCTCGGCTTTTAATGAGCACAGTCTCTCACACCCACACAGGCAGACACATGCTGAGGCGGCAGGCGCTGTTGTTGTTTTGCTTACTGCGTCGGGTTTTTATTGTTTTCTCGTTTTGACTTCGTTAAATTACGGCACAAGCACAAAAACCTCATAAACGTTGTTTCCTTTACGGAGGCGGATGTGGTAAACTATGAGCAGCACAGTGTGCCGATATATGCCAAAAAGTAGGCAATAGTTTCTTAATATTGAGAGTCAGCTTTAATTCTAAATATTGCTTTTGATAGTGAAATTCACATTTATTTCTATACATTTGAATATACAAATAATATACCTAATATTTTAAAATGAATGTTATGTAAATATTTTAATATATTTAAATATATTTCAAGTTTTTAGCTGAGATATTGACACAGACATTGAGATAATGTAGCCAAGATAAAAATATTGATTTGATTAAAAGTAACGTTTACTTATTCAAGTTTTGAAAACCTTTACACTATTTGAATAATCTATAGACGAATATGAAATATCTTTAAATATATAAGTTAGTATTAATATTAAATAATTAATAATAATTATATTTAATATATTATAATATATATATTAATATATTATATTAATATATTATATATTAACTTTTAATGTTAATTCATTATATAATTTTTGGTCTTATTTTTTTACCTAAATATTTTTTTATTGTAGACTGCTTTTAGTCGATTGAAAATATAAAGTAAATGTGACCAAATCTAATTGATTTTGCACCACTGTAGCGGGTTGTTTTGCGCACTGAATTGTTAACATGCACATGCATGTGCCCACATGTGAGAGCGTGTCTGTGTGTGTGTGTGTATGAGATGCACCTGTGAATAATAAAATTCAAATCACTTAATGCTGCCAACAGCAGCAGCGGCAGCGGCAGCAGCAGCAGCAACGACACCAGCGTCGTCAGCTAAACAATACGGCAACACCCCGTTCGCACACACACACACAAACACACACACACAAGCAAACATACACATGCAGACATGCAGCAGAGCGAGTGAGCGAGTGCAAGCGATAGAGGGAGTAAGCGTATTAAGGAAGAGAGTTGGCGGTGAGAAGGAGGAGTTGGCAAAGGCGCATAAAAATGAGGTTGCCACCACAGCTGGATGCTGGCTGACAACAATAACAATAACAACAATGCAGGCATGCATGTGAGAGTGTGTCTGTGAGTGTTTGTGTGTGTGTGTGTGTGGGCAAACAAATGAAGGGATGTAATTTTCTCATTTGCATGCATTGTTTTACTTGCTGTTGTTGTTGCTATTGTTGTTGTTGCTGTTTTTGTACTGTTCCCGTCGTTGTTGCTTGTGTTTTGCCTGCGCTTGCGCTAAAATTATATTTATTTATTAATACTGAGGCATAGGCGTGGCAGCTGCACGCCCCTCTCCTCTCCATCTCCACCTCCTTTCTTACATCTCCGCATTATGCTCGTGTTGTTGTTTTATTTCATTTGCTTCTTTTGCGCCGAAGCCAATCATAAACGAGCACAGCTGTGTGTGTGTATTTATATGTATGTATGTGTGTGTGTGTGTGCGAGGGTTGACCAACGAGATGAACGTCAACGTTGACAGCGTCTCATTGAAATTATGAAAATGATTTCATGTTGTTGCCTTTTGTCTTTTGGCGCTGTCAGTTCGCCCACGCCCCCGCCCCCTGCGCCCATGGTGCGCCATTTTTAATTTTGTAATTTGATGCCGTTGTCCTTGTTGTTGCTGTTGTTGTTGTTGCTGTTGTTGCTGTTGTTGTTGTGGCACTGTTGTTGCAACTGGAATTCATTAGGCAACGCGTTTCACCTGAGCTTCGTGCTGAGCATTTGCAAGCTGCCCTTCTCATCTCCTTCCTTCACCCCAATCTATGTGTGTGTGTGTGTGTGTGTCCATTGTTTTGTCGCGCTGATTGGTCTTTCACTTGCCACAAGTGCCGTTGTATGTGTGAGTGGGCTACTTTGTTGCGCTGTCTCGCTTGCACTTGCAGCTGCCACGCTGTTAATTATTTATTTTATCCAACTTTTGTTGTTGCTGTCCCTGCATTTTGATTAAATATGTTTACAACACGTGCACGCATACAAATGCAAGTTTGAACAAACAAAATGGCGTCGCGCCTGTAAAATTTCCATTGCATACCTTTGGGGTGCTGTAGTTGTAGGGGAAAAAAAGAAAAGAAAATAAACAGATTCAAGAAACGTATATCAAAGGTAAAACAACTATCTATAATTGATTAAACTAATTATAAGTATTGAAAATAAAGTACAAAATAGATATAAATAAATTAAATTAAAGTATTGAAAATAAAGTACATAATAGATATAAATAAATTAAAGATAATAATCGATTTTATAAAGATGTACGGATTATGATTACGACATACAGTTCTTGATATTTCTGTTTGTTTCTATAATTTACCAATTTATAAGTAATTCCAATATGTGAGAGAGTCTTTTTCTGTTCACTTTTTAATTTTTCAAACTCCACATTCCCGTCCAATTCAGTATGCTGCTGAAAACAAGCTATGCTTCAATATATCAAATTTTTTATATAACAAATAAATGTTAAGAATGACACCTCTCAGTTCTTTATAAATATTTAAAAAAAACATCAGCCGAAGCTTTTTCTTATAAAAATTTCTTATTTATACACTCTCAAATTTTTTTTTACATATTTCTTTCGATTTAATGGACGTTTACAGAAATAGTATATGTAAGTTTCAGTTGATCTTTCCTTCTAAGACAAAAACCAAGTATAAATCTATTAAACACAATCGATGCTCATTCCATGTCACAATCAAAATAAATTTTCCCGCCGAGACAACTGAAATTGCCAGGACCTTTGTCCTTATG